>NC_135819.1:31540125-31706606 GCF_964213995.1 Mustelus asterias
TGCCTGTGCTGCTAGTGAAGTGAGAACAGCAAAGAAATGTGGGAATCCTCAACACAATGTGTCATTTCTCAAGGTTCAAGTGGGTAAACAATGTTCCCTCTGTGTCCCATGTAATGCACTGATGCCATGTGGCCTCTCTCGCAGGCTGACCATCGGAGGTACCTGGACCATCCTCCCGTCCCCTGGAAGCACCAGACTCCAGCAGCTCAGAGGGGGACTTCTCCAACCCCAGCTTTGAAGAGGCGTCCCTGCTGTCACCCGCACCTGGCACCAACACACATACTCACACCTCGGTGGGGTCACTCAGTAGACAGGCTTCTAGGTCACTCCCTGGTGAGCACCTCACAGCTGAAGATCCACAGCAGGTGAAGGCAGAGGTGGGGATGTCCCAGCGAACTGGCTGGAGGGGTGCCGGAGGCCAGGACTCTGCTGAGCCTGAGGGTGATGACGTGTCCCTGGGCCAGGTCATCCCACAGCTGCTGGAGCTGCAAGGGCAGAGTCGTGAGTATCAGGAAGGGATGACAGCAGCCCTCCTCGGAGTGCAAGGCCAACTGGAAGAGTCCCATCACCTATCCGAGGAGATGGTGGAGTCACTGCAGTGCAACCAGGCCAACATTGTGAGGGTGGTGTCCGCAATGGAGACCTTGGTGCATGACGAGCACTCCACGGCAGAAGATGTCCACTCCATGGCTCAGCTCATGACCTCCATGTCTGAGGGTGTGAGCTCCATGGTGCCAGGTTTTGACCGCACGGTGCAGGCACTGGTGGGAATCCACAAGTGTCAGCGCCAGAGGACTGTGCGGCTTCTGGACCTCACTCCAGCTGCCCCTCCATCACATGAAGGAGCACAGAGGCCCCCCGGGTACTCAAAGGGAAGAGGATCGGCATGGAGTCCTCCAGCCAGGGGACCCTGGGTGTCACCAACCCATCTGACACCCCCCTCCCTGTGCGCAACACACCTCAGCCCCTGACACTGAGGAGGGCAGCAGTTAACCATCTGTGCTGCCTGAAAGCAGGCCTGGACCCTCCAGGTCCCGGCCTCCCGGGGATACCCGTCAAGGTCATCCCAGGTAACAGGGTGTGGAAATCAGCAGACCACCTCAACCTCAGCTGTGGATCCCGGGGAGACACCGAAACGTAGCGTGAGGATGAGGAAGATTGAGAAACCGCAGGTATTTACTGGGTGAATATAGGCACTAGTGTTGATAAGTCACCATTTTGTACTGAATATTTGTCAATAAATTTCACTTTGTTCACCAACAGAGCCTCCACCCAGTCTGTTATTGCCACCAAGCTTGAGGGAGCCACCGCACTCACTGGGCGTCTCATCCCTGTGGATTGCGAGAATGACAGTGCTACTTCCCTCCCACACCGGTATCGCAGTAAGGAGGCATTGCACTGGCATAGGCACCCCTCACCCACCCCCCCACCCCCACCCCCAACCCTGGAGCCCAAACCTCAACCATGGAAGGGTGAACCTTCTCACCACACCCACCCCTCCATCAAACCCACCCCTCTCATAGAATCATTGCATAATAGAATCCCTACAGTGCAGAAGGAGGCCGTTCAGCCCATCAAGAATACACCAACCACAATCCCACCCAGGACCAATCCCCATAACCCTACATATTTACCCCGTTAATCCTGTGACACAGGGGTCAATTTAGCATGGCCAATCAACCTAAGGCAGAAGAACCCCGGCAATGGGCCGATGCGCTAGGGATGGCCTCATAGCGTCTCGCTTCAGGGATGAGCAGGACTAGGGGGCGACTAGCTCTCCCACTGTGGGGACTAACATCTCACCAGTGATGTGGTGCCAGCAGTCTGCTCCCATGCTGTTGCCAGGCATCATGGGCAGGGCACTGATGCCTGGCAACAGTGTAGGAGGAAACCGGAGCACCCGGAGGAAACCCACGCAGACACGGGGAGAACGTGCAGACTTCGCACAGACAGTGACCAAAGCCGGGAATTGAACCCGGGTCCCTGGCACTGTGAGGCAGCAGTGCTAACCACTGTGCCACTAGTGATCTTGATGACAAGGGCTATCGAGGTGCTGCCAGGTTGCCCACCTCGGCTGTAAGATGGTTGTGAACACCAGGGCCCCTGGCGTGGGTGAGGCCTGTAGTAACTGGCACTGTGCACCCCGCATTTCTGAGCCCGATGATAAGCCCGTTCGATGACAGGACGCGTTGAGCTGTCCGTCAGGCGGGAGTAAGACACCTTGCTGAGGATGAGAGGAGCATCGCTCTGTCCTCAACGCAAGTCTTCATCATTCTCCCACAGATCCGGCCAATAGCTTCAGTGCCCTGCCCATGATGCCTGGCAACAGCATGGGAGCAGACTGCTGGCACCACATCACTGGTGAGATGTTAGTCCCCACAGTGGGAGAGCTAGTCGCCCCCTAGTCCTGCTCATCCCTGAAGCGAGACGCTATGAGGCCATCCCTAGCGCATCGGCCCATTCGGGCCCTGTCCATTGCTGGGGTTCTTCTGCCTTCTCTGCATGGTCACACTCACCACTCTCCTCGACATCCTCCTCATCCGAGGTGATGTGGCGTTCTTCCATCTCCTCCAGGTCTGGGTGATCTCCTCCCTGCAGGGCCACGTTGTGGAGAGCACAGCAGACTGCAATGATGCGGAAGAGCCTCTGGGGGCAGTATTGTAGGGCATTCCCCCCCAACCGGTCCAGGCACCGGAACCACATCTTCAGCCGGCCAATCACCTGCTCCACCAATGCGCACGTTGAAGCGTGAGCCTCATTATATCAAGTCTCTGTTGGTATTTGCGGTCTCCGTACTGGCATCATCTGCCACCTCCTGAGGGGGTACCCCTGTCCCCGAGGGGGCCATCCCTCCAGCCGCTGCTCTCCCTCAAGACTGTTGGGATCTGAGAGCAGTCCAAGACGTAACTGTGATGGACGCTCGCTGGGAAACGGGCACAAACCTACATGAAGCGCATC
The DNA here is from genome assembly GCF_964213995.1 of Mustelus asterias. Classification (NCBI taxonomy): domain Eukaryota; kingdom Metazoa; phylum Chordata; class Chondrichthyes; order Carcharhiniformes; family Triakidae; genus Mustelus; species Mustelus asterias. Next base: position 31,543,084 of record NC_135819.1, read on the forward strand.
GTGTGGTCTCAGACAAGCTGCACGTTGAGGGTGGGGCATCCTTTGCAGTTCATGAATGGTGCCATGGAGTGAGTAGCAGGGGATGGTAAGACCACTGCTTACTAAGGGGCTTTTAAAACAAAGTAGACTAGTCTAAAATAGGGACCATAATGTGCCTTATATATACTAAAGCTATCACGATGTGCCTTTTACTCAACCTCATACTCAACTTTTCACAATATACATTAACGATTTGGAGGAAGGAACTGAAGGCACTGTTGCTAAGTTTGCAGATGATACAAAGATATGTAGAGGGACAGGTAGTATTGAGGAAGCAGGGGGGGCTGCAGAAGGACTTGGACAGGTTAGGCGAGTGGGCAAAGAAGTGGCAGATGGAATACAATGTGGAAAAGTGTGAGGTTATGCACTTTGGAAGGAGGAATGGAGGCATAGACTATTTTCTAAATGGGAAAATGCTTAGGAAATCAGAAACACAAAGGGACTTGGGCATCCTTGTTCAAGATTCTCTTAAGGTTAACGTGCAGGTTCAGTCGGCAGTTAGGAAGGCAAATGCAATGTTAGCATTCATGTCGAGAGGGCTAGAATACAAGAGCAGGGATGTACTTCTGAGGCTGTATAAGGCTCTGGTCAGACCCCATTTGGAGTATTGTGAGCAATTTTGGGCTCCGTATCTAAGGAAGGACATGCTGGCCTTGGAAAGTGTCCAGAGAAGGTCCACAAGAATGATCCCTGGAATGAAGAGCTTGTCGTATGAGGAACGGTTGAGGACTCTGGGTCTGTACTCTTTGGAGTTTAGAAGGATGAGGGGGGATCTTATTGAAACTTACAGGATACTCCGAGGCCTGGATAGAGTGGATGTGGAGAGGCTATGTTCATTAGGAGGAAAAACTAGAACCAGAGGGCACAACCTCAGGCTAAAGGGACGATCCTTTAAAACAGAGATGAGGAGGAATTTCTTCAGCCAGTGAGTGATGAATCTGTGGAACTCTTTGCCGCAGAAGACTGTGGAGGCCAAGTCATTGAATATCTTTAAGACAGAGATAGATAGATTCTTGATTGATAAGGCGATCAGGGGTTATGGGGAAAAGGCAGGAGAATGGGGATGAGAAAAATATCAGCCATGATTGAAGGGGGGAGCAGACTCGATGGGCCGAGTGGCCTAATTATAGAACATAGAACATAGAACATTACAGCGCAGAACAGGCCCTTCGGCCCACGATGTTGCACCGACCAGTTAAAAAAAAAAACTGTGACCCTCCAACCTAAACCAATTTCTTTTCGTCCATGAACCTATCTACGGATCTCTTAAACGCCCCCAAACTAGGCGCATTTACTACTGATGCTGGCAGGGCATTCCAATCCCTCACCACCCTCTGGGTAAAGAACCTACCCCTGACATCGGTTCTATAACTACCCCCCCTCAATTTAAAGCCATGCCCCCTCGTGCTGGATTTCTCCATCAGAGGAAAAAGGCTATCACTATCCACCCTATCTAAACCTCTAATCATCTTATATGTTTCAATAAGATCCCCTCTTAGCCGCCGCCTTTCCAGCGAAAACAATCCCAAATCCCTCAGCCTCTCCTCATAGGATCTCCCCTCCATACCAGGCAACATCCTGGTAAACCTCCTCTGCACCCTCTCCAAAGCCTCCACATCCTTCCTGTAATGTGGGGACCAGAACTGCACACAGTACTCCAAGTGCGGCCGCACCAGAGTTGTGTACAGTTGCAACATAACGCTACGACTCCTAAATTCAATCCCCCTACCAATAAACGCCAAGACACCATATGCCTTCTTAACAACCTTATCTACTTGATTCCCAACTTTCAGGGATCTATGCACACATACACCTAGATCCCTCTGCTCCTCCACACTATTCAAAGTCCTCCCGTTAGCCCTATACTCAACACATCTGTTATTCCTACCAAAGTGAATTACCTCACACTTCTCCGCATTAAACTCCATCCGCCACCTCTCGGCCCAACTTTGCAACCTGTCTAAGTCTTCCTGCAAACTACGACACCCTTCCTCACTGTCTACCACACCACCGACTTTGGTGTCATCAGCAAATTTGCTAATCCACCCAACTATACCCTCATCCAGATCATTAATAAATATTACAAACAGCAGTGGCCCCAAAACAGATCCCTGAGGTACACCACTTGTAACCGCACTCCATGATGAATATTTACTATCAACCACCACCCTCTGTTTCCTATCCGCTAGCCAATTCCTGATCCAATTTCCTAGATCACCCCCAATCCCATACATCTGCATTTTCTGCAGAAGCCTACCATGGTGAACCTTATCAAACGCCTTACTAAAATCCATATATACCACGTCCACTGCCTTGCCCCCATCCACCTCCTTGGTCACTTTCTCAAAAAACTCAATAAGGTTAGTAAGGCACGACCTACCTGCCACAAAACCATGCTGACTATCACCTATCAATTCATTACTCTCCAAATAACTATAAATCCTATCCCTTATAATTTTTTCCAACATCTTGCCGACAACAGAAGTGAGACTCACCGGTCTATAATTCCCGGGGAAGTCTCTGTTCCCCTTCTTAAACAATGGGACAACATTCGCTAACCTCCAATCTTCTGGTACTATACCAGAGGCCAACGACGACCTGAAGATCAGAGCCAGAGGCTCTGCAATCACTTCTCTTGCCTCCCAGAGAATCCTTGGATAAATCCCATCCGGACCAGGGGATTTATCTATTTTCAGACCCTCCAGAATATCCTGCACATCCTCCTTATCAACTGTAATACTGTCTATTCTACTCCCTTGCAACCCAGTGTCCTCCTCAGCTATATTCATGTCCCCTTGCGTGAACACCGAAGAGAAATATTGGTTCAATGCTTCACCAATCTCCTCCGGTTCCACACATAACTTCCCTCTGCCATCTATAACTGGCCCTAAACTTGCCCTAACCAACCTTCTGTTCTTGACATACCTATAGAACGCCTTAGGATTCTCTTTAACCCTATCCGCCAAAGTCTTCTCATGTCCCCTTTTAGCCCTTCTAAGCTCGCTCTTCAACTCCCTCTTAGCCAATCTAAAGCTTTCTAGTGCACTACCCGAGTGCTCACGTCTCATCCGAACATAAGCCTCCTTTTTCTTTTTAACCAACAAAGAAACTTTTTTGGTGCACCACGGTTCCCTAGCCCTACCAATTCCTCCTTGCCTGACAGGGACATACCTATCACAGACTCGCAGTAGCTGCTCCTTGAAAAAACTCCACATGTCGGACGTTCCCAGTCCCTGTAATCTCCTAGTCCAACCTATGTTTCCTAATTCTCTCCTAATAGCCTCATAATTACCCTTCCCCCAGCTAAAACCACTGGCCCGAGGTTCATGCCTATCCCTTTCCATCACTAAGGTGAACGTAACCGAATTGTGGTCACTATCACCAAAATGCACACCAACTTCCAAGTCTAGCACCTGGTCTGGCTCATTTCCCAGCACCAGATCCAATATAGCCTCACCTCTAGTTGGCCTGTCTACATACTGAGTCAAAAAACCTTCCTGCACGCTTATGGTCTTATACATATATTGTACAAATGTATTGTTTATTAAACATAATACAATCAATAGTAGTGAATTTTTAACAAATATTGTAATTTTAAAATGTAGTTTTGAATCTCTTGTGAGCTTTGGCCAAGGGCAGTCTGTCCTAAAAGCATAATGGGAAAACGCAGAACCAGACAGGCCAAATTGTCTGGAACAATGAAGTATAGAACTTAATCAGTGACAGGCTTTGGAAGACCTTGCAGCTATGAGGTATTGGATAATGGAATGAATAGAAGGATTCAATTGCTAATTAAAATGAATAGGAGCATTCTGCTCCTCACTCTTGGCCTGATAAGGTATAGCTAGACAGGACTAATGACCCAGCACAGGACTAAACCCTAAGTCCCTTTTAGTTCTCATAGTACACGAGAGCGAACCCTGAACCTGTCAGACGTGCGTGGGTAAGGTTGCTGAGCAGCGGGGGGGAAAGATGTCCAAGTCCAGTTAACCAATGAGTTCCCAATTATGCTAAAGGATAGAATGCTATTGGCCAAGGTAAATAATGTGTATTAATGTAATTGGACCAATCCAGTTTGTATGACAGACTGGGCGGGGAATAGGACTCTTTGGAAATAGTGTATCAGATGTGTTCGTGTGATGTTAGAGAGAAGTTGGTATCCATCCGGCATCTCTCTCCCAATGCGTATTGGTCAAATAAAGAACGTTTTTAACTGCATACTGTCTGTTGCAAGTTTTGTATTAGCTGAATTCAACTCAATGCAGGATCCCAGAGGGAAGCCCCCAGAAAATTCCCCTAACAGAACGGGTAGGGCCACGTGGCTGCAGTCAATCAAACCTTGCACCTGGGGCAAGCCTGCTAAGCAGGTGATGCCCATGGCCCTGGACCTTGGCTCGCCTGGTCCCGGTCTGAATAGATATACATGTGAGCCCTCGCACAAAGGGCATCTGTAAAAGCCCAGCACCAACCGAGGGCTACACGACACCGACCATGTCACCCAGTCGTGGTCGGGGACCTGACGCAGGGTAGGACTGCTACCTCAGCCCTGCAGCCCTGCAGAATTTCGTCAGCGCCACAGGAATGCAGCACCTGGAGGAGGCTGATTGAAGGACACGTAAGAACTGACAAACCTTTTAAACATTAAAATGTCTTTAAAGTTTGCATCTTTAAATGTTCACAGTGTTAAAGATAGTCTGAGATGTGCGGCCAGCTTGTCCTACCTGGCCAAGGTCAAGGCCGACCTGCTGTTCCTGCAGGAGTGTGGAATACCACACCTCAGCAACTACAGGCGCTGGTCGAGTGTGTGGTCCCACGGACCGTCCATCTGGTCAGGTGGGAACGACTGCCGTTCATCCGGCCTAGGCATTCTGCTGCGGGGGGGCAACTTCACCGTCTCCAAAGTTAAGAAGGTGGTGGGAGGACGCCTCCTCGTAGCAGACGTCATGTACAAAAACTTCCCTCTCAGGCTGATTAATGTGTATGCCCCTGCCGTCAAGACCGAGCGGCTGGCACTTTTTGAACAGCTGCCACTGCTACTCACCACCTCCAGGCCAATCATACTGGGTGGGGACTTTAACTGTATCATTGACAGGGCCGGCCGATCCAACAGGGCCGAAAGTAAACTGGACGCTACATCCAGAGCCCTGCTGGAAACAGTCAAAGATGCCAAGTTGCTCGACGTCTTCAGCGATCCAGCAGACGGAGGGCAGCGTAGATACACGTGGTCGCGGCCAGACGGGTCTGTCCGCTCCAGGATCGACTTCATGTTTGCATCCCGCGCGCTCACGGTCAGGTCCACCGACGTCAAGCCGGTGTTCTTCTCTGACCACTGCCTCCTGCTGGCAGACTGTCAGCTGGAGGAAAACCAGAAAGTGGAAATGGGGTCCTGGAAGCTTAATGTAGAACTGTTGACCCCAGAGAACCTCGAGGAACTCAAGAGGGTTTACCACGGTTGGAGAACCGTGAAACCCTTCTTTGAGTCTCCATCGCTCTGGTGGGAAACCATCAAGGGCAACATCAAGAGGTTCTTTATCCGAAAAGGGGTTCAGAAGGCCAGGGAGAGACGGGGGGAAATGTCCCGACTCCAGAAAAGCATGCAGGAACTACTCCAACTGCAGTCGATGGGGGTGGATGTCAAGGAGGACCTCCGGGAGGTGAAGAGCCAGCAAGCCTCGCTCTTTGCCTCGGAGGCCTCCAAGGTTATCTTCCGGTCCAGGGTCCGCTCCGTGGAGCAGGACGAAACGTGCTCGCGCTTCTTCTTCCAGAAGGTGCACAGAGAAACCTCTGTGATCACAAGCCTGAAGGAAGAAGATGGCTCTGTAGGGTCACCGCAGTCTGACATCCTGAGGATTTGCAAATCCTTCTATGCCGGACTGTATGACCTGAAGCCAACAGACAGCACGGCCTCCCAGTCTTTCCTGTCGTCTATCACGCAAGTCTTGGACGACGGCGAGCGGGAGAGCCTGGATAGACCAGTAGCTCTGGATGAGCTGACAAAGGCAGTCGAGTCCCTTCAGAAGGATAAAACTCCCGGTAGCGACGGCTTACCGGCTGAGTTTTACTCGGCATTGTGGGACTTGACGGGCCCGGACCTCCTGGAAGTATACGAGAGTATGCTTCTGGAAGGCAGCATGTCAGAATCCATGAGGAAAGGCATCATTACCCTCATCTACAAGCAGAAGGGGGAAAGGGAAGAAATTAGAAATTGGAGACCTATTTCACTATTGAATGTGGATTACAAGATTCTGGCCAAGGTCATCGCCAACCGGGTCAAGTCTGCTCTGGGGTCAGTGATCCATCCTGATCAAACTTGTGCTGTACCCGGCAGGAAGATCTCTGATAGCCTCGCGCTACTCAGGGATACGATCGCCTACGTGCAGGACAGGCAGGTGGACACCTGCCTCATCAGTCTAGACCAGGAGAAGGCGTTTGACAGAATATCGCACAGCTACATGATGGATGTGCTGTCCAAAATGGGGTTTGGGGAGGAAATCTGCAATTGGATCCAACTGCTCTACACAGACATCAGTAGCGCAGTTTCAATCAATGGGTGGGAATCAGATATGTTTCAAATCAGGTCTGGAGTCAGGCAGGGCTGCCCTCTCTCCTCCGTCCTTTTTGTGTGTTGCATTGAACCCTTTGCCGAGGCCCTCAGAAGCGACCCAGGCATCAAAGGGGTTACAATCCCAGGCAGCGGAGGGACGCAAGTCAAAGCCTCCCTCTACATGGATGATGTGGCTGTTTTCTGCTCGGACCCCTCGTCTGTTCGCAGGCTTCTTCGAGTCTGTGAGCAGTTCGAGCTGGCCTCGGGGGCCAAAGTCAACCAGGGTAAGAGTGAGGCCATGTTCTTTGGGAACTGGCCTGACACATCCTTTGTCCCCTTCACCGTCAGGGTAGACTACCTCAAGGTGCTGGGGATATGGTTCGGAGCGGCAGGGGCATGCGCCAAAAACTGGGAGGAGCGCATCGCCAAAGCCAGACAAAAATTGGGATTGTGGGAGCAACGCTCCCTCTCCATTACTGGGAAGAACCTTGTGATCCGATGCGAGGTTCTGTCCGTGTTGTTGTACGTGGCGCAGGTGTGGCCTCTCCCCAAGTCCTGCGCAGCAGCAGTGACCCGGGCCATCTTCAAGTTCATCTGGAGATCAAAGATGGATCGTGTCCGCAGGGAGGCGATGCACAAATCTCCAGAGAACGGAGGGAAAACCGTTCCCAACGCCGCCCTCATCCTGATGGCCACCTTTGTGTGCGGCTGCATCAAACTGTGTGTAGATCCTCGGTACAGTAACAGCAAGTGCCACTATTTTTTGAGGTTCTACCTGTCCCAAGTGTTGCGGAGGATGGGTCTGGCCACATTGCCGTGGAACGCTCCAAGTAGTTGGACCGTACCGCAGCACCTGTCCTTCGTGGAGAAATTCTTCCGGAAACACACCTTTGACCACATGGCTATCAAGCAGTGGTCAGCACGTAATGTCCTTGAGGCCCTGAGAGAAAAGGAGATGGCAGATCCTGTCGGATGGTTCCCTGAGCGGACTGTCAATGTCATTTGGCAGAATGCCTCATCACCAGAACTCACAAACAAGCACCAAGACCTGGCTTGGCTGGTGGTGAGAAGGGCACTCCCCGTCAGATCCTTTATGCACGCCCGAGGGCTCAACCTCACCGCACGCTGCCCTCGAAGCGGCTGCGGGGCTGATGAGACGGTCGCACACCTCCTTGTGGAATGTGCCTTTGCAAAGAAGGTCTGGAGTGAGATGCAGTGGTATTTATCGCGGTTCGTCCCGAGCAGCTCGGTGACGCAGGACTCTGTGCTCTACGGGCTGTTTCCGGGAACGCACACCGAGACAAATATCAACTGCTGCTGGAGGGTCATCAACTCGGTGAAGGACGCGCTTTGGTCCGCCCGAAACTTGCTGATCTTCCAGCTGAAAGAATTGTCCTCGACCGAGTGTTGCAGACTGGCACATTCCAAGGTCCAGGACTACGTGCTCAGGGACGCGCTCAAGCTTGGGGCAGCCGCCGCAAAGGCACAATGGGGAAAGGCCACCGTGTAAAGCATCTCAACCGAGGCAGACCGAGGGCCGGGTAACTGCAGAATACCCTCGGCCTGCGTAACTGTGTGCCAACCTGAAAAATAACAGCACACAGTAAACTCTGACACATGTATATAGTTTTAAGAAATGAAATGTAACGAAATGTAATGTTTTTGTAAATAAGCACTGTATTGTACTGTAAAAATGATTCTTTTTTTGCACTGTTTATGACTTTTGGATCTGTCATTTTGCAATGTTTTATTGGAGAGTTTTGTTTTGTGAATAAAGTATATTTTTGAAATTAAAAAAAAAATCTGTAACCTCTCGGATGCAGTTGTGTGTGACTGACTGGGAGATGCCACACAGGCCTACAGGAAGCCTGTGCTGCCCTAAAATGAGCCACTCGCATAGAAATTCTGAGCGGCTGTGAGTTTAAGGGCCACAGGCAGTGGGTGCCCCCCAGTCTATGTGTTGCCAGCTCTTGCAGGGTCCAGCAGAGCTGGTCCATCGGCCCCCTGGGACAGATGCAGCCTTCTACAGCACTGCACCTCTGACATCTGCAGGTAGAATGACTGACGTCGGAATACCCTCAGCCGGTACCTACGCATATGTGGTGCTGCTCTCGGAACAGTGAAAGGCCCTCCTCCGCGGGGCACTTGGTCCTGGCCAGGTGTCGTGGTACACTGGTGTCTCTACCGCTGTTCTATGCCAATAAGTAGGATAGCCAATTCAACAGGCTCCATGATCCTCCAGACCATACACTGTAAAGAAGAGAGAACCACAGTGAGCTGTAAGAGTTCCTGAGAGAGTCCCAACCCTCCTCTCTCAATTCCTCCAGGACTACCACCCAATGGCAGCACACTCAATCGGCGCCTCAATGCCTTCCCTCACAGTCTCCACTCGGGACACTATAGCCACATCTCCACATTGGTCCCTGTCAACTCCAGCAGGAAGGAGCGCGTGGACCCACCAGGGTCTCAGTGGCACCAAGTACCCGCATTCCTCCAGCACCTCCAGAGAAACCTGGCGTCACGTTAGAGGGCAGTCGAGTGGCTGCATGTGACCAATGTTTGCATCCTAATGGGGGGGGGGTCTCGCCGATTCACCACTTCATGGCCTCGAGTGGATTGTGTGATGATGGACATCACCGTCACGCCTTGCACAGGGGGCACTTCAGTGTCAGATGTGTGTTGTTGCAGCCTTACTGGGAATGTCAGCTCAAAGCCTGGGACATTGACTTACAAAGGGTTAACAGTTAACCTCCATTAAAGTGCATGCTTGGTGGCTGCACACCATTTGATGGCATAATCACTAGTGAGGGGAGGCTGGGGAAGTGTCTGCCTCTTGTGGCAGACCAGGCACAGCTGAATCATGAGGTCGGTAATTAGCATATCCAGCTCATTCCCAGAGTGCACCCTGTTTCTCCCAGGTCACTCGAGGTGCAGAGCTGAACAGAGTTGACTCATTGAGATTTACACACTACGCGCAAGCACCCCTGACAATTGATTTTGTCCTTCCGGGTAGCCTCTCCCCTGTGCCCTCACACTGCTGCCTGAGTGTGGCTTCCAACCACACCGCGGTCATTCTCCCCCCAGGGCGAGGCCCTTCAGGCTGCATGAGGGGATTCACAACCCATTCCTGATTCCCGTACTGTCCCCTGACAGCCGGGCCTCTCATTGGACCCCACCCGGGTAACTCACCCCCAGTGCTGAGCCTCTTGTTTCCAAACCCTCCCACCTCTGGCTAGGCACCACAAAGGAAGGGCACTCCCTTAGCTATGATATGGAACCCAGGAAGGGGGACACGGAGAGTGCTGCTTGCATACCAGCCTTCACACTCACTTTAAAGCAAGAGGCACCTCAACATGAAGGGAAGGTAAGGCCTGTAAGTCACCCCTGTACATCCTTCCCCACTCCTGGCCCCGAGTCTCACTTATCCCCCACGTCCTCTCTGGTGCCCCCTGAGCTGTGAACACCCCTGAGGGTGCTGACTGCCTGAGCGCTCACCTCTGAACTCCCCCACAGAGGCAAGGGCACCAGGCTGACACTTATGTGGAGCTGTCGACGTCACGCCGGCGCCCACTGAATATCCAGTGAGGGGGGAAATCCCAGAGAGAGTGCTCGCTTTCAGGCGACATGGTGGCACAGTGGTTAGCACTGCTGCCTCATAGCGCCAGGGACCCGGGTTCAATTCCCGGCTTGGTCACTGTCTGTGTGGAGTTTGCATGTTCTCCCCGTGTCTGCGTGGGTTTCCTCCGGGTGCTCTGGTTTCCTCCCACAGTCCAAAGATATGCAGGTTAAGTGGATTGGCCACGCTAAATTGATGAAGGGAAAGCGGTAGATGTGGTTTATATGGATTTTAGCAAGGCATTCGATAAGGTCCCCCATGCAAGGCTTCTAGAAAAAGTGAGAGGGCATGGGATCCAAGGGGCTTCTGCCCTGTGGATCCAGAACTGGCTTGCCCAAAGGAGGCAGAGAGTGGGTATAGATGGGTCTTTGTCTAAATGGAGGTCGGTCACCAGTGGTGTGCCCCAGGGATCTGTTCTGGGACCCTTCCTGTTTGTCATTTTCATAAATGACCTGGATGAGGAAGTGGAGGGATAGGTTGGTAAGTTTGCTGACAATACGAAGGTTGGTGGGGTTGTCGATAGTCTGGAGGGATGTCAGAAGTTACAGAGGGACATTGATAGGATGCAAGACTGGGCGGAGAAGTGGCAGATGGACTTCAACCCAGATAAATGCGTAGTGGTCCATTTTGGCAGGTCAAATGGGATGAAGGAGTACAATATTAAGGTAAAGTCTCTTAGTACGGTAGAGGATCAGAAGGACCTTGGGGTCCGGGTCCATAGGACTCTAAAATCGGCCCCGCAGGTGGAGGAGGTGGTTAAGAAGGCCAATGGTGTGCTGGCCTTTATCAATCGAGGGATTGAGTTTAGGAGTCCGGGGATAATGATGCAGCTATATAAGACCCTCGTCAGACCCCACTTGGAGTACTGTGCTCAGTTCTGGTCGCCTTATTACAGGAAGGATGTGGAAAAGATTGAAAGGGTGCAGAGGAGATTCACAAGGATGTTGCCTGGATTGAGTGGCATGCCTTGTGAGGATAGGCTGGGGGAGCTCGGTCTTTTCTCCTTGGAGAGACGTAGGAATGAGAGGAGACCTAATAGAGGTATATAAGATGTTGAGAGGCATAGATCGGGTGGACTCTCAAAGGCTTTCTCCCAGGGTGGAAATGGCTGCTACGAGAGGACACAGGTTTAAGGTACTGGGGGATAGGTACAGGGGAAATGTTAGGGGGAAGTTTTTCACACAGAGGTTGGTGGGCGAGTGGAATCGGCTGCCATCAGTGGCGGTGGAGGCAAACTCAATAGGGTCTTTTAAGAGACTCCTGGATGAGTACAAGTGACTTAATAGGATGGAGGGTTATAGGTAGGCCTAGAAGGTAGGGATATATTCGGCACAACTTGTGGGGCTGAAGGGCCTGTTTTGTGCTGTAGTTTTTCTATGTTTCTATGTTTTCTATGTTTCTAAATTGCCCCTTACTGTCAGGGGGACTAGCTAGGGTAAATGCATGGGGATAGGGCCTGGGTGGGATTGTGGTCGGTGCAGACTCGATGGGCTGAATGGCCTCCTTCTGCACTGTTGGGATTCTATGATTCTATGATAATGACATGCTAATGTATTAAAATGAGCTTCCCGGGGTCCTGCGGTATGTTTCACGTCACTCCGCTGGCGAGGGAGCTGGAAGATCGGAACTTGGAAACTCGCCGGTGCGAATCGCACTCTCTGGATTTGGAGCACGCACCGCCATTCCCACAGACGGAGGGTGCGGGCTCAGAATCACCCCCATTGCCTTCCCAACGAGGTGAAATGCTGAATTTAGCAAAGGAGTTCCATCCGTGGCCAAAATAAGAACATTGAGGATACACTGGGCAAAATCCATGGTGGAGGGGAACCTCCCATCCATTAACTCTGTCTATACTTCCTGCTGCCTCGGCAAAGCAGCCAACACAATTAAGGACCCCACGCACCCCGAACATTCTCTCTTCCACCTTCTTCCTTCGGGAAAAAGATACAAAAGTCTGAGGTCACGTACCAACCGACTCAAGAACAGCTTCTTCCCTGCTGCCATCAGACTTTTCAATGGACCTACCTCGCATTAAGTTGATCTTTCTCTACATCCCAGCTATGACTGTAACACTACATTCTGCACTTACTCCTTTCCTTCTCTATGAACAGTATGTTTTGTCTGTATAGCGCACAAGAAACAATACTTTTCACTGTCTGTTAATATGTGACAATAATAAATCAAATCAAATCAAAATCAAAATCAAATCAAAGATGTTTCCATTCTGCAGTTGCAGGAAGTGCAGTTCTGTCGCAGTTCCTCTGTCACATCTTTACAGTTTAATCATTCTGCTGTAAAATTACTATACAATGCAAATACGTCTTTCAGTGTTGAAAAGGTGTTCGCATTTATCATTGGTCTTTCTTTCAATTGCAACAGCCTGGAACCAACAATAAATGTTTACATTGGTATGTGATTCAACTTGCTCTCTGTACCCTTGGAGACTAGTTATGTGCTCACTAAGAATACCACCACGCCTTCCTCCAGTCTGCAGTATGGCTCTCTTCCTAATTCTGCTTCTGGACCTCAGACACCATAGGGCGGTAGAATTTCCTCTGGAATCTCTGGTGACCTCCCGTCGAAACTACAGGACAAGATTGGGAGACATTGCGGCCAGAATTTTCCTGCAGTGAATCAAGATCATGGAAAGAATTCACCTTTTTGGGAGTGCATTCACCACCTCAGAGACAATAAGTTATTTCAGTGTAGTCACCATTATAATCTAGAAAACTCAAATATGTACACAGCAAGCTCCCACAAACAGCTGTTATTTTTATTTCATGTGATTGCTGGCTGGGCCGGCATTTGTTGCTTATCATTGATTTCCCTTGAACTGAGTAGCTTGCTTTGCCATTTCAGGGGCCAGTTAATACAAAGGAAGCCCAGTCCATCAGGCAAACCAGCCTTCCATCCATTGACTCTGTCTACACTTCCCGCTGCCTCAGCAAAGCCGCCAGCATAATTAAGGACCCCACGCACCCCGGGCATTCTCTCTTCCACCTTCTTCCTTCGGGAAAAAGATACAAAAGTCTGAGGTCACGTCCCAACCGACTCAAGAACAACTTCTTCCCTGCTGTCATCAAACTTTCGCATTAAGTTGATCTTTCTCTACACCCTAGTTATGACTGTAACACTACATTCTGCACTCTCTCCTTTCCTCCTCTATGAACGGTGTGCTTTGTCTGTATACTGCGCAAGAAACAATACTTTTTACTGTATCCCAATACATGTGAGAATAATAAATCAAATCAAATCAACCACATTGCTGTGGGTCTGGAGTCACATGTAGCCCAGATCGGGTAAGGACGGCAGATTTCCTTCCCTAAAGGACATTAGTGAACCGGATAGGTTTTACAACAATTGAGAATAATGAGATTAACTTTTTTTGCATTCCAGGTTTGTTACTTGAACTTAAATTCTACCAGCTGCTGTGGTGGGATGTGAACCCATGCCCCCAGCACGTTAAGCGGAGTTTCTAACATTACCACTCGGCCACCGTCCCCCCCAGATACCAGTAATGGTTAGATAGTCTTGTTTGAATGATTGATGCTTTTGAGGAATAAATAGTATAGAACATAGAACATAGAAAAACTACAGCACAAACAGGCCCTTCGGCCCACAGGTTGTGCCGAACACATCCCTACCTTCTAGACCTACCTATAACCCTCCATCCTATTAAGCTCCATGTACTCATCCAGGAGTCTCTTAAAAGACCCTATTGAGTTCGCCTCCACCACCACTGACGGCAGCCGATTCCACTCGCCCACCACCCTCTGTGTGAAAACAGAAGGTATAGAATGGTACAGCAGATGGTACACTATAGAATGGTACAGCAGATGGTACACTATAGAATGGTACAGCAGACGGAATCCCTTAAGTCCATTGTGCCGCTGCCAGCTCTTTCAGGATTCCATTCACCCGCCTGATTGGCACCCCATCCGCCACAGTCAATAATCACTCCCTCACCGACACAGTGGCAGCAGTGTGTACCATCTACAAGATGCACTGCAGCAACTCACCAAGGCTCCTTCGACTGCACCGCCCAAACACGTAACCTCTACCCCCTTGAGGGACAAGGACAGTAGATATCTGGGAACACCACCAACTGCAAGTTCCCTTCCAAGCCACTCACAATCCTGACTTGGAAATATATCACCATTCTTTCACTGTTGCTGGGTCAAAATCCTGGAACTCCCTCCCTAACGGCACTGTGGTTGTACCTACACCAGGGACTGCAGCGGGTCAGGAAGGCAGCTCACCATCATCTTCTCACGGACAATTAGGGACGGACAATAAATGCTGGCCAGCTAGCGACGCCCACATCCCATGAATGCTTTTTTTTAATCCTCTGTTCTTTCCCTATAGCCCGGCAAACATTTTTCCCTTCAATTATTTATTCAATTTCCTATTGAATCTCCAGCACCCTTTCAGGCTGGAGGGAATTTTCGGAACAGTGGGACCGCCTGAGCTTCAGGAACCCATTTTATCAATTCACCGAAATGCTACATTTATCATCCCACCTCCATGTTCCCCGACCACCCAGGAAGGACGGGCAGGATGAAGCAGAGGAATTAAAGGGACCATGTTATGGACTACAAGTTCTCACCTGCTCTTGGATTCGTGAGGAAGCAGCAACCGAAGGAATGGGGAAGAGCCCTGGGCGGACTGTCTGCCTCTGTTCCATCCCCTTCCCCCTTTCTCCTCTTCCCCTCCCACACGCCTGGTATTGAGGTATTAAGACAATAAAAGGTATTGACCAAGTGGACATAGAGAGGATGATTTGATTTGATTTGATTTGATTTATTCTTGTCACATGTATTACCATACAGTGAAAAGTATTGTTTCTTGTGCGCTATACAGACAAAGCATACCGTTCATAGAGAAGGAAACAAGAGAGCGCAGACTGTAATGTTACAGTCTTAGCTAGGGGGTAGAGAACAATCAGCTTTAATGCGAGGTAGGTCCATTCAAAAGTCTGACAGCAGCCGGGAAGAAGCTGTCCTTGAGTCGGTTGGTACGTGTCCTCAGACTTGTGTATCTTTTTCCCGATGGAAGAAGGTAGAAGAGAGAATGCCCGGGGGTGCGTGGAGTCCTTTATTATGCTGGCTGCTTTGCCGAGGCAGCGGGAAGTGTAGACAGAGTCAATGGATGGGGGGCTGGTTCGCGTGATGGATTGGGCTACATTCACAACCCTTTGTAGTTTATTGCGGTCTTGGGCAGAGCAGGAGCCATACCAAGCTGTGATACAACCAGAAAGTGTAATACAACCTCTTGTGGGGCAATCTAGAACAAGAAGTCATAGTTTTAGGATAAGGGATAGCAGATTTAAAACAGAGATAAGGAGAAAGGGCGGCACGGTGGCACAATGATTAGCACTGCTGCCTCACAGCGCCAGGGTCTCGGGTTCAATTCCAGCCTCAGGTCACTGTCTGTGTGGAGTTTGCACATTTCTCCCCGTGTCTGCTTGGGTTTCCTCCGGGTGCTCTGGTTTCCTCCCACAGTCCAAAGATGTGTGGGTTGGGTTGATTGGCCATGCTAAATTAACCCCAGTGTCAGGGAGATTAGCAGGGTAAATAATAAGTGGGGTTATGGGAATAGGGCCTGGATGGGATTGTGATCAGTGCAGATTCGATGGGCCAAATGGCCTCTTTCTGCACTGTAGGGATTCTATGATTCTATGAAATTACTTCTCTCAAAGGGTGATGAATCTATGGAATTCACGAAGCCAGAATGCGGTGAATGCTGGGACATTGAGTAAATTTAAGGAGGGGATGGACAGATTTTTAATTAGTGAAGGGCCCGCATTGTAGGGGGGATGGGGGGGGATGTCTCTCATTGCTGAGGGATTGGTGCGCTTGCCCGACCCTCGGGGTCCAACATGTCAGGTCCTCGCTTGTACAAAGGCCTGCCCGGTACAGGTCCCGCTGGGGAGGCGGGTGAGTAGCGGGAGCTAGTCGAATCAGGCTTCAAGCCCGCTAATTATATGCATTGTGTCTCAGCCCGCTACAGGTAGGAACCCGTCCAGGGTTAACGGGGTAAGGCAGGGAGGGAACATCGCGATGTGCCAATGCCGGATTCTCTGGGCCATTGCGATTCACAATCTGGAGCTAGCGGGCCCATAGAATCCTCCCTGCGCCCCCCCCAATAGACAGGTTAGGTGAGTGGACAACAAGTTGGCAGAGTATAAATTGGAGTATAATGTAGAGAAATGTGAAGTTCACTTTGGTCATAAGAACTAAAAAGCAGAATATTTTTTGAAGTGTCCATGTCCCAAGGGACTTAGGTGTACTGGTACAGGAACGCAGACAATTAGCATGCAGCTGCAGCAAGCAACTCGGAAGGCAAAAGGCATGTTGGCCTTCATTGCAAAGGGATTGGTGTACAGGAATAAAGAAGCCTTGCTACAGTTGCAGCGGGTTTTAGTGAGACCGTATCTGTATTCCTGTGTGCAGTTTTGCTCTCTGTATTTAAGAAAGAATATACTCGCATTGAAAGTGGTGAAGGTTCACTAAATAGTTCCCTGGGATGAGAGGCTGAGTAAATTGGGCTTCTATTCTCTGGAGTTTCGACGAATTAAAGGCAAAGTCATTGGAAAGGGCGACACGGTGGCACAGTGGTTAGCACTGCTGCCTCACAGCTCTAGGGACCTGGGTTCGATTCCTGGCTTGGATCACCGTCTGTGTGGAGTTTGTCTGTATGGCGCATTAGAAACAATACTTTTCACTGTGACAATAATAAATCAAATCAAAGCTTGCACATTCTCCCCGTGTCTGTGTGGGTTTCCTCCAGGTGCTCCGGTTTCCTCCCACAGTCCAAAGATGTGCTGGTTAGGTGCATTGACCATGCTAAATTGTCCCTTAGTGTCCTGGGTTAGAGGGATTAATGGGGTAAATATGTGGGATTACGGGGATAGGGCCTGGACGGGATTGTTGTTTGGTGCAGACTCGATGGGCCAAATGGCCTCCTTCTGTAGGGATTCTCTGATTCTATGAAACCTATGAGATTTTGAAGGGGCCTGATAGGGTGGATGCAAAGAGATTGTTTCCATTAGTCAGGGATTCTAAAACACGGGGACACAGTCCCAGGATAAGGGGTCGATCATTTCGGACTGAGGTGAGGGAAATTACATCACTCAAAGTGTTGTGAATCTTTGAATTCTCTACCCCAGAGAGCTACGCCTGCTCTATTGTTAAACACATTTAAGGGTGGGATAGACAGATTTTTGGTCTTGAAGGGATATGGGGAGCAGGCAGGAAAATGGAGTTTCAGGCAAAGATCAACCCTGATTGAATGGAATGGTGGGGCAGGCTTGATGGGCTGAGTGGTCTACCCATGCTCCTATTTCTTCTGTTCTTAGAATCATAGAATCTATGGCACAGAGACAGGCCCTTCGGCCCAAACTGGTCCATGCTGACCAAACTGCCCAGCTAAGCTAACCCCATTTGCCTGCATTTGGCCCATATCCCTTTATAGAATCATGGAGTTCTTGAATAAAGTCAGAAGTGGAGATGTTCGCTGATGATTGCACAATGTTCACACCATGCACGACTCCTCAGATACTGATGCTGTCCATGTCCAAATGCAACAAGACCTGGACAATATCCAGGCTTGGGCTGACAAGTGGCAAGTAACTTCTGCGCCACACGAATGTCAGGCAATGACCATCTCCAACAAGAAAGAATTCAACATTTCCCACACAGTCAATGGCATTACCATCACTGAATCCCCCACTGTCAACACCTTGGGGGTTACCATTGACCAGAAACTGAACTGGACTGGCTATATAAATACTGTGGCTACCAGATCAGATCAGAGGCTAGGAATTCTGCAGTGACTAACTCACCTCCTGACTCCCCAAAACCTATCCACTATCTATTAAAGCACCAGTCAGGAGTGTGATGGAATACTCCCCACTTGCCTGGATGGGTGCAGCTCCAGCAACACCCAAGAAGCTTGACACCATTCAGGACAAAGTACCCCACTTGACCGGCGCCTCTTCCACTAAACGTTCGCTCTCCCCATCACCAATGCACAATGCAACTGTATGTACTATCTACAAGATGCACTGCAGGAACTCACCAAGGCTCCTTCAATAGCGCCTTCAAGATTCCTGACCTCAATGACCAAGAAGTGTGAAGTTGTACGAACTAAGGAATAGCATGATGGGAAAATTGGTCACCTATTTGGTACAATATAAGCAAGGCTGGCTCCGCATAACTTTAAGGCTGTATGAGTAAATAAAACAAGATAAGGTCAGGGATGAAGGAGTCACCGACCTTCTTCTGTTCCACCAAAGGACAAGATAAGGGTATGAATGATGAGACAAAGAGTTCTAGGAGGTCAGCAAGTTATGACATGATTTATGACATTGCTTATGATTCTATTACTAATCGAATTCCTGAATATGCTCTGGTCACGCAAACTGATAATGATTATATATAAATACTGAACTGATTCTTTGTGTAATTGTGGACTTGAGGAGGAATTAGCAAGTTGTACCAACTGCTCTCTGAACTCAAGTTTTCAGCCAAAACTGCATGCAGTCTTTCGTAAATAAAGACCAGTCATTTTGTCTGAACGAACTTTGTTGAGTTTTTCTATCACAGTCAAGAAGCAGGAAAGTTTCCACTTCAACAGAAGGGCAAGGACAGCAGATACCTGGGAACACCACCATTTGGAGATTTCTCCTCCAAGCCACTCATCATCCTGACTTGGAAATATGTCAGCAATTCCTTCACTGTCCCTGGGTCAAAATCCTGGAATCCTCTCCCTAACAGCATTGTGGGTGTACCTACACCATATGGACTGCAGCGGTTCAAGAAGTGGAGATGCTGGCGTTGGACTGGGCTAAGCACAGTAAGAAGTGTTAGCAAGTAAGAGATTTCTTGCGGTTCAAGAAGGCAGCTCACCACCACCTTCTCAGAGGCAATTAGGGATGGGCAATAAATACTGACCCTTCTCGGTCTTTTGGCTAAGACCAAGTGTAGTTATGCGGATGCTGCACTTGGTTGAGGTCATTAGGTTACACTGAAGCTTCATATGTTTCATATGAAGCAATTTTTAAAAGCGGTATCTCGGCCTTTTGGCTAAGATGCAAATGAGCTCAAGTCTTGGAGGAGGAATTGCTTTCCCTCCTCCAATCAGCTTGGCTCATTTGATCAGGCCCAGGACAGGGTAAATGGTCGCTTGCCCTGTCTTGCCAGCCTGGATCGGAAATGTCTCAACTTGTTGAGACTCTGAATTGGACTTGATTTTGATTGAATTGGAAAAGTATTTTAAAAAATAAAAAATAAATACTGACCCAGCCAGAGAACCCTGTATCCTGTGAAAGAATATTTTGTTTCATAAGTGTGTGGAATTTTTGAAATTGTGATTCTGGAAACTTTTTCAATTGGACGATTGGTGAGAGCATCTACAGCAAGCTAGTATTTGCAAGAGGACAGGCTTTTAACACCTAATGGATCTGGTGCTGGTATTCTAATCAGCCAATACAGCAACCCACTAACCTCTGGAAAACTGGCAAGCAGCTACAGAAAGCTAATACAACTCCAACAAAGCTGACCATTCCCTAACAAACAACTGAAGGAACAGCCCTGATTAAAGGTCTTTGAACAAAACCTATTGGCTATGAACAAGGGGAACTAAATAAACTCCTGTCTCAGCTGCATGCCAAGATCCTGTGGCACCATTCTGAAGAAGTGCAGAACAAAGAACAAAGAACAATGAACAGTACAGCACAGGAAACAGGCCCTTCGGCCCTCCAAGCCTGTGCCGCTCCTTGGTCCAACTAGACCAATTGTTTGTATCCCTCCATTCCCAGGCTGCTCATGTGACTATCCAGGTAAGTCTTAAACGATGTCAGCGTGTCTGCCTCCACCACCCTACTTGGCAACGCATTCCAGGCCCCCATCACCCTCTGTGTAAAAAACATCCCTCTAATATCTGAGTTATACTTCATCCCTCTCACCTTGAGCCCGTGACCCCTCGTGATCGTCACTTCTGATCTGGGAAAAAGCTTCCCACCATTCACCCTATCTATCCCCTTCATAATCTTGTACACCTCTATTAGATCTCCCCTCATTCTCCGTCTTTCCAGGGAGAACAACCCCAGTTTACCCAATCTCTCCTCATAGCTAAGACCCTCCATACCAGGCAACATCCTGGTAAACCTTCTCTGCACTCTCTCTAACGCCTCCATGTCCTTCTGGTAGTACGGCGACCAGAACTGGACGCAGTACTCCAAATGTGGCCTAACCAGCGTTCTATACAGCTGCATCATCAGACTCGAGCTTTTATACTCTATACCCCGTCCTATAAAGGCAAGCATATCATATGCCTTCTTCACCACCTTCTCCACCTGTGCTGCCACCTTCAAGGATTTGTGGACTTGCTCACCTAGGTCCCTCTGTGTTTCTATACTCTTGATGGCTCTGCCATTTATTGTATAACTCCTGCCTACATTATTTCTTCCAAAATGCATCACTTCGCATTGATCAGGATTAAATTCCATCTGCCACCTCTCCGCCCAATTTTCCAGCCTATCTATATCCTGCTGTATTGCCCGACAATGCTCATCGCTATCCGCAAGTCCAGCCATCTTCGTGTCATCCGCAAGCTTGCTGATAACACCAGTTACACCTTCTTCCAAATCATTTATATATATCACAAATAGCAGAGGTCCCAGTACAGAGCCCTGCGGAACACCACTGGTCACAGACCTCCAGCCGGAAAAAGACCCTTCGACCGCTACCCTTTGTCTCCTATGGCCAAGCCAGTTCTTCACCCATCTAGCCACTTCTCCTTAACCTTCTTAACCAACCTGCCATGCGGGACTTTGTCAAATGCCTTACTGAAATCCATATAGATGACATCCATGGCCCTTCCTTCGTCAACCGTTTTTGTCACTTCCTCAAAAAACTCCACCAAATTTGTAAGGCACGACCTCTCTCTTACAAAACCAGGCTGTCTGTCACTAATGAGATTGTTCCGTTCTAAATGCACATACATCCTGTCTCTAAGAATCCTCTCCAACAACTTCCCTACCACGGACGTCAAGCTCACTGACCTATAATTACCCGGGTTATCCCTGCTACCCTTCTTAAACAATGGGACCACATTCGCTATCCTCCAATCCTCAGGGACCTCACCTGTGTCCAAAGAAGCGACAAAGATTTCCGTCAGAGGCCCAGCAATTTCATCTCTCGTCTCCCTGAGCAGTCTAGGATAGATGCCATCAGGCCCTGGGGCTTTGTCAGTTTTAATGTTCCCTAAAAAACCTAACACTTCCTCCCTTGTAATGGAGATTTTCTCTAATGGGTCAACACCTCCCTCCGAGACACTACCAGTTAACACGTCTCTCTCCTTCGTGAATACCGATGCAAAGTATTCATTTAGGATCTCCCCTATTCCCTTGGGCTCTGAGCATAATTCCCCTCCTTTGTCCCTGAGATGTCCGATTTTCTCCCTGACAACTCTTTTCTTCCTAACGTATGAATAGAATGCCTTAGGATTCTCCTTAATCCTGCCTGCCAAGAACATCTCGTGACCACTTTTTGCCCTTCTAACTCTCCGTTTGAGTTCTTTCCTTCTATCTCTGTCTTCCTCCAGAGCTCCGTCTGTTTTCAGTTGCCTGGACTTAACGTACGCCTCCCTTTTCACTTTAATCAGATCCTCAATTTTCCTGGTTATCCACGGCTCTTGAATCCTACCTTTCCTATCTTTCCTTTTTACAGGCACATGCCTATCCTGCAGCCTTATCAATTGTTCCTTAAAAGGCTCCCACATGCCAGACGTGGACTTACCTTCGAACATCCTCTCCCAATCAACGTCCACCTATTCCTGCCTAATCTGGCTATAGTTAGCCTCCCCCCAATTTAGCACCCTGCCCGTAGGACAGCACTCACCCTTGTCCATTACTATCCTAAAGTTAACAGAGTTGTGGTCACTATTTGCCACATGTTCCCCTACCGAAACTTTGACGACCTGACCGGGCTCATTTCCCAGAACTAGGTCAGTATAGCACCCTCTCTAGTCGGGCTATCTACATACTGTTCCAAAGAACCTTCCAGTTTGCATTTTACAAATTCCTCCCCATCTGGAACCCCAGCTCTAAGCACTTTCCAGTCTATACTAGGGAAATTAAAATTGCAGGGGAGTTTTTCCTGGTATCCTGTTAATGTTTAAGCCAATGTCACTTAAACAGATTATCTGATCATATATCAGACGGACAGATTTACCCAGAGTATTTCACAACCCTGGTGTGGTCAAAAGCACTTAACAGCCAATGCAATTTGCATTTGAATTGCAAGAGAGTCACCAAGGAATCCAATAGATAATTCAAAAGAGACCTTTAAACTTCAAGAGAGATGAGAATGTGGAACTCGTTCCCATAGGGTGTGCCTGAAGTGAATGGTATAGATCAGTGTTAGTAACCTAGGCGAGTGAGTGGGCTGCATGAGTGGCTCTCCTTCACCTCAGCGGCTGTAAGATTGAAATTGGGCTTGGTGACTAACCAGAGGGATCTAGGTGTATGTGTGCATAGATCCCTGAAAGTTGGGAATCAAGTAGATAAGGTTGTTAAGAAGGCATATGGTGTCTTGGCGTTTATTGGTAGGGGGATTGAATTTAGGAGTCGTAGCGTTATGTTGCAACTGTACACAACTCTGGTGCGGCCGCACTTGGAGTACTGTGTGCAGTTCTGGTCCCCACATTACAGGAAGGATGTGGAGGCTTTGGAGAGGGTGCAGAGGAGGTTTACCAGGATGTTGCCTGGTATGGAGGGGAGATCCTATGAGGAGAGGCTGAGGGATTTGGGATTGTTTTCGCTGGAAAGGCGGCGGCTAAGAGGGGATCTTATTGAAACATATAAGATGATTAGAGGTTTAGATAGGGTGGATAGTGATAGCCTTTTTCCTCTGATGGAGAAATCCAGCACGAGGGGGCATGGCTTTAAATTGAGGGGGGGTAGTTATAGAACCGATGTCAGGGGTAGGTTCTTTACCCAGAGGGTGGTGAGGGATTGGAATGCCCTGCCAGCATCAGTAGTAAATGCGCCTAGTTTGGGGGCGTTTAAGAGATCCGTAGATAGGTTCATGGACGAAAAGAAATTGGTTTAGGTTGGAGGGTCACAGTTTTTTTTTTAACTGGTCGGTGCAACATCGTGGGCCGAAGGGCCTGTTCTGCGCTGTAATGTTCTATGTTCTATGTTCTAAATATTTCATAATGAGTTATAGAAAATGCTTAATTATTTCCATATTAATAGAACTGTCATCATCTTCAAATGGTAAAAAAGAAATATTGACACTTTGGACACAGAGGGAGCGCACGGCTCTCACAGTCGATGTTGTGAGCAATCAGCACGCACCTCACCTCACTCGCCCTTGCTTTACGTGCGAATCAGCTTAGTCACACCGGTAGGAAAAAAACTACGCAAGATGGAAGTCAGTGGGATGTGGCACCCCTGCGCATGGGCAACGGTCAACCCAATGTCTACAGGGCCGCACTCAGAGCCCCGATGGGCTGCACTCAGAGCCCCAATGGGCCGCACTCAGAGCCCCGATGGGCCGCTCTCAGAGCCCCGATGGGTCGCACTCAGAGCCCCAATGGGCTGCACTCAGAGCCCCGATGGGCCGCACTCAGAGCCCCAATGGGCCGCACTCAGAGCCCCGATGGGCCGCACTCAGAGCCCCAATGGGCCGCACTCAGAGCCCCAATGGGCCGCACTCAGAGCCCCGATGGGCCGCTCTCAGAGCCCCAATGGGCCGCACTCAGAGCCCCGATGGGCCGCACTCAGAGCCCCAATGGGCCGCTCTCAGAGCCCCGATGGGCCGCACTCAGAGCCCCAATGGGCCGCACTCAGAGCCCCAATGGGCCGCACTCAGAGCCCCGATGGGCCGCACTCAGAGCCCCGATGGGCCGCTCTCAGAGCCCCGATGGGCCGCACTCAGAGCCCCAATGGGCCGCACTCAGAGCCCCAATGGGCCGCACTCAGAGCCCCAATGGGCTGCACTCAGAGCCCCGATGGGCCGCACTCAGAGCCCCAATGGGCCGCTCTCAGAGCCCCGATGGGCCGCACTCAGAGCTCCGATGGGCCGCACTCAGAGCCCCGATGGGCCGCATGTGGTCCCGCGATGCAGCTTGCCCACCACCGGCATAGACACATTTAAGAAGAGGCCAGCCAAGCGGATGAGGGAGGAGGGAATAGAGGATTAGAATGGTGAATTTAGACCAAGAAAGATAGGAAGAAGTTTCAGTGGTGCATAAACAGGAGCATTGATTTGCTGGGCTGAATGGCCTGTTTCTGTGTCGGTTATCCTGTTTAATTCTATAGAACAGTGCAGAAAATGTGACAACGTTTTTTACACACAGCAAGATCCCACGGTCAGCAAGGCGGTTAATGAACAGGAAATCGGTGTTTTAATAGTGTTGATTGAGGGACAACGCTTAGCCTGGACATCACAGTGAACTCCCCTGCTCCAAAACAGTTTTACATTAACCTGAAAGGCCAGGCAAGACCTCAATTTAATGAAAGATGGCACTAACATAGTGCAGCACTCCTTAGGGCTGCATGAAAGTATCAGCTATGATCATGTGCTCTCAAACCTTTGCCAAGGTGCTACCCTGACTCGCAACAGAGCCCTGGATGATACTCAATAAAATGAGCTGTGATGGAACAGGATTGAGAGGCTGAATGGCTTATATCTATTCTTATAATAGCACCATAGCACCTACTAATGTGAGAACCATAGAATCCCTACAGTGTGGAAGGAGGCCATTCAGCCCATCAATGCTGCACTGACTCTCCAAAAGAGCAACTTACCTAGGCCACACATCCCCCCCCCCCCCGCCCCC
The DNA here is from genome assembly GCF_964213995.1 of Mustelus asterias. Taxonomy (NCBI): domain Eukaryota; kingdom Metazoa; phylum Chordata; class Chondrichthyes; order Carcharhiniformes; family Triakidae; genus Mustelus; species Mustelus asterias. The sequence goes on from NC_135819.1 coordinate 31,568,133, forward strand.
CCTCCAACCCTATCACATAACCCTGCACATTTACCGTGGCCAATCCACCGAACCTGCACATCTTTGGACACTAAGGGTCAATTTAGCATGGCCAATCCGCTTAACCTGCACATCTTTGTAGTGTGGGAGGAAACCGGAGCACCCGGAGGAAACCCACGCAGACACCAGAAGACCAGGCAGGCTCCACACAGACACTGACCCAAGGCCGGAATCGAACCTGAATCCCTGGCGCCGTGAGGCAGCAATGCTAACCACTGTGCCACCGTGCTGCCCATTTCATGGAATCACGGAATGAAATCACAGAGATGGCATTTTGACCCATTGGAAGAGATAGCAGAGGCAACATGACACATAATATCTACAAAAACATTACTTTAGGGAATAGTGCCAGAGGACTGCCTACAGCTAATGCAATTCCTATATTGAGAAAATGATGTCGAAAGTGTTCAGGGAACTTTAGACCAATTAGCTTAACATCAATGGTAGGAAGATTAATAGAATCCATAAGCAAAGACACAATAGAAGAACATCTAGAAACTGAAATCTGAGAAAGAGTAGTCACTGTGCTTTGGACACCATGGCTTGGATTACAGCTGGGGTGGGTTAGGATGATGCTAATGTAGCAAAATCTCCCAGAACTCTTCATAGGAGCAAAATAGGACACCGAGCCACTTGAGGAGATGCAAAGTCAGATAACACAAGGCTTAGTCAAGGCGACAGGTTTTAAAGTGCATCATTAAAGGGAAGAGGGAAGTAAATAAACAGAAAGGTTTAAGGAGAAAATTTCCAAGCTAAGGGCGTGGGCAGCCATGGCTGCCAAGGGTGACTCTTTCAACATTGCGGAGACGTTAGATGTCAGAATCGGAGCAATTCAAGGTCCTTGGCGGGGTGCCTGTTTGGAGGAAGTTAAAGAGAGTGCGGGACAAAACCATGGTAGAAATTAAAAACAAAAATGAGAACTTTAAGATGCAGGCATTGCCAAGCCGAGAGATGAGATAAACAAGCCCAGGGGCCATGGGTGAGCGAGACTTGGAATGGGATTTTCCTCGTGCTTCATGGCAGCAGAGGCAGCTCGCCATTGGTTGGTGGCAGAATCGCCTGGTCCCCAGTTGTCAACAGGGTTTCCTGTTGAATGCAACCCCCCCCCCCCCCCACCACCCCACCCCCACCCCCCACCCCCCACCCCACCACCCACCACTAACGCTATTGGTGGGATTGGAAGATTCCACCTGTGTGAACTGCCAGAAAATTCAGTGGGTTAGGATACAGGCAGTGAAACGTTGGATGAGATTAAGTTTATGAAGGGTGGAAGGTGGAAGACTAACCAGGAGAGAACGGGAACAGTCAAGCCTGGAGTGAACAGAGGCATGGATAAGGATTTCCGCAACAGATTAGCTGAGACAGGGATAGAATCTGGTGATGTTACAGAGGTGAAAATAAACCATCTTGATGTTGGAGAGGATGTAAGGTTGGAAGCTCATCTCAGAATGCAACAATCCATTTCAGCAAGTTGTACATGTGGTGTGTACGTGTGTGAGGGAGAGAGAGGTACGTGTGTGTGTATGTGTGTGAGGGAGAGAGAGATGCATGTGTGTATGTATGTGTGTGAGGGAGAGAGAAGTACGTGTGTGTGTACATGTGTGAAGGAAAGGGAGGTACATGTGTGTGTGTACGTGTGTGAGGGAGAGAGAGGTGCGTGTGTCCAATATAGGAATCAGCTTTCTAGCATCACTCCTCCCATTAAAAATGACAAAAGGTAAGACTGAAGTTTTTTTCAATAAGAGAACGTTTTAATTATTATCAGATTAACCATTCATAAAGTGAGTACTACTTGCAGGGGTCAATGCTAAGTGGCCATGGGAAAGTGTCTTGGCCCGGGGTTAATGTGAGAGGACATGTAGCTAGTGAATGTATTTGTGACCGTGTGTCTCTTCCTAATGTATACATAGATCAAGCTGGAAAAGACTTGATTACATTTGATTTCCGTGTTCGCACCCACTTTGTGGAAGAAAGGGGCATCGACATTATGAGAATGCTTGGGGTTTCCCGATGCCCCTGGGAGGTCACTAGGTTTCCACAGCTTGAAACATTTGGGAAGTCCTGCCCTAATCCAAGGGCTGGCCGAATACGTTGACTCGATTCTCTCTCCGCAGGTGCTGTGAGACCGGCTGAGATTTTCTAGCATTTTCTGGGTTTTTTTTCATATTTCATCATCCGCAGTATTTTGCTTTTAACTCAAAACCACGGCTTATTAACAAAATCTTCCACTGAAAACCATATGTTTCTGCCCCAAATCTTACTAGGCCCAACCCAAACCCTCCTCAGGATTTTGTTGATACTTTAACCTATCCTTAAACATCAGCCCCAATGTCCCTGGGATCAGGTTGGTAAATCCAGACACGGTTGGGCATTTCAGTGTGAGCTGTACGCCCATGATTCTGGTTGACTATCCCCGACTCTCCTTGGTGACTGCAGTCCCTAAACATTAGGCCAATATCACCACTATATTGCTGAAAACACTTCCAATCCCCAACATGGCTGGTCTTGCCTGGTGCCAGTAACCAGTACTGACCAGTATGTACCAGTATGTGACCAGTACTGACCCTCCTTCCAACTGCACTACCAGACCCTACAGTCTTGGCCTTTTTATTACAAAACTGGCAGCACGGTGGCAAAGTGATTAGCACTGCTGCCTCACAGTGCCAGGGACCTGGGTTCAATTCCCGGCTTGGGTCACTGTCTGTGTGGAGTTTGCACGTTCTCCCCGTGTCTGCGTGGGTTTCCTCTGGGTGCTCCGGTTTCCTCCCACAACCCAAAGATGTGCTGGTTAGATGCATTGACCCGAATAGACGCTGGAGTGTGGCGACGAGAGGAATTTCACAGTAACTTCATTGCAGTGTTAATGTAAGCCTTACTTGTGACTAATAAATAAACTTTAAACTTTACTTTTAAAATATCAAAGCATGTATCCTGGAGACATTCTGGATGGAATTTTCCTGCCCTGCCCGCCACGGAAATTGTAGCGGCTGGGGGCGGACCATGTGGGCGCAACTGGAAAATCATGCCCTCTGTTTGGATGGTCAGTGCTTAGCACCTTTTTAATCTCTGTTGGCCTGACTCCTGCCTTGGTCCAGACAAACCCATTCAGTGCATTGTAGTTTCCACAATTAAAACAATGGACTCCATCCAGGTGTGATGTCTCTGGCTCCCAAGTTGTTCTGTATGTGATAAAGTCCATTTCTCCTTAGTTGCTGTCGATGTTTTTTTACTGAATGGCTTTTGTGTGGGGCCATCAGCTCTGCTGATCCTTTCATTGGGTTTTCTGATGGCAACTGTTTTGTGTCTTTGAGATGATAATGTCCCAGTATCTTTACAGAGTGCCATACTTCGAAGATTAACCCCTGACAATACAACCTAGCTCTGTGGGCTGAATTTTACACTTGTCATTATGTAAATGAAAATAGAAAATGCTGGAAAATCTCAGCAGGTCTGACAGCATCTGTGGAGAGAGAATAGAGCCAACATTATGAGTCTGGATGACCCTTCCTGATTCGTAATGTTGGCTCTATTCTCTCTCCACAGATGCTGTCGGACCTGCTGAGATTTTCCAGCATTTTCTGTTTTTGTTTCATAGAAATCCTACAATGCAAAAAGTGGGCTGAATGGAGGGCTGTGGCAAGTGGTGTTCCTCAAGGATCAGTGCTGGGACCTTTGTTGGTAATATATACAAATGATTTGGAGGAAAATGTAACTTTTTGATCACTAAGTTTGCAGACGACACAAGGGTTGGTGGATTTGCGGATAGCGATGACGACCATCAGAGGATACAGCAGGATATAGATCGGTTGGAGGTTTGGGCGGAGAGATGGCAGATGGAGTTTAATCGGGACAAATGTGATGCAATGCATTTTGGAAGGTCTAATACAGAGAGGAAATATACAGTAAATGGCAGAACCCTTAAGAGTATTGATAGGCAGAGGGATCTGGCTGTACAGGTACACTGGTCACTGAAAGTGGCAACACAGGTGGAGAAGATAGTCAAGAAGGCATACGGCACGCTTGCCTTCATTGGCCGGGGCATTGAGATTAAAAATTGGCAAGTCATGTTGCAGCTTTATAGAATGTTAGTTAGGCCCCACTTGGAATATAGTGTTCAATTCTGGTCGTCACACTACCAGAAGGATGTGGGAATGGAGGGATACAAAAGAATGGTCTAGTTTGGACCAGGGAACGGTGCGGGCTTGGAGGGCCGAAGGGCCTGTTCCTGTGCTGTATTGATCTTTGTTCTTTGTTCTTTGATGTGGAGGCTTTGGAGAGGGTACAGAAAAGATTTACCAGGATGTTGCCTGGTGTGGAGAGCATTAGCTATGAGGAGAGGTTGGAGAAAATTGGTTTGTTCTCACTGGAACGACGGAGGTTGAGGGGCGACCTGATGAAAGTCTACAGGATTATGAGGGGCATGGACAGAGTGGATAGTCAGAAGCTTTTTCCTGGGATGGAAGAGTCAATTACTAGGGGTAATAGGTTTAAGGTGCGAGGGGCAAGGTTTAAAGGAGATATACGAGGCAAATTTTTTACACAGAGGGTGATGGGTGCCTGGAACTCGCTGCCGGGGGAGGTAGTGGAAGCAGATATGATAGTGAGCTTTAAGGGGCGTCTGGACAAATACATGAATAGGATGGGAATGGAGGGATATGGTCCCCGGAAGGGTAGGAGGTTTTAGTTCAGTCGGCAGCATGGTCGGTGCAGGCTTGGAGGGCCAAAGGCCCTGTTCCTGTGCTGTAATTTTCTTTGTTCTTTGAGGCCATTCGGCCCATCAAATCAACACTGACCACAATCCCATCCAGGCCCTATTCCCGTAACCCCACATACTTATCCTGCTAATCCCTCTGACACTGGGGTCAATTTAGCATAGCCAATCAACCTAACCCGCACATCTTTGGACTGTGGGAGGAAACGGGAGCACATGGAGGAAACCCACACAAACACGGGGGGAACATGCAAACTCCACACAGACAACCGAGGCCAGAATTGAACCCGGGTCCCTAATGCAGTGTGGCAGCAGTGCTAACCACTGTGCCGCCGTGCCAGATTCCAGCATCTGAAGTATTTTGCCCTTATTATGAAATGGTTTGGCCAGTCTGAGGGAATGCCTAATGGGAGGGCTTGAATCAATGACAGAGGTCTAAAAAAAATGGTTTTGACCCTCTCGATGTGGGACACCAGGGAGTTTGCAGCACATTCCGGGCTTGATGTTGAACAGTCTGACAGCTGGACTGGTGGAGAATTAGATAACATCAGCAAACACGTAGAAGATAACCCCCAGTGATATCACCGAGGAACGAAAGGTCTCTCACAAAGAGAAGGTAGCCAAGGATATGTGTTGTCTCAGAGGCGTCAAAGCCAGAAAGAGAAAATAAGACATTATTGGAGATGCGTGTGGCTGTGTTTGGACGAGGTGGAATGGAACTGCATGCAGGGTCAGTCCCAAGGAAGTGGAAGATAGGGTAGAGTACAAAGAAAAGAAAGATTTGCATTTATAGAGGCCTTTCCTAACAGCAGCAGGTCTGAAAGTGCTTTTTGAAATGTAGTCACAGCTGTAAGATATCTAAACCTCATGGCAGACCATTTACACTCAGCAAATATCCACATAGAGCAATGTGATAATAATCAAAGGATCTGTTTTGTTTTGTGATGTTGATTGAGTGATTTGTATTGGCTGGGACACTGGAAATAACTCCCCCTGGCTTTGTTCGATATAGTGTTATGGGATCTTTTACATTCACCCGAGTGGGCTCATCAGAAAGACAGCACCTCCAACAATGCAGCACACCCTCAGTACTGCATTGGAATGCCAGCCTTGAGGCGGGATCCTCTGGCCAATCACGCCAATGGGAGTCTCTGGTCCCGCTGCAATGAACAGAGCTTTGGCTGAGCGCCAAATCCTCTGTCGTCGTTGGCAGTGGTGGGTGGGCACAGCCAATGGACAGCATTGGATTTCTGTGCATCTGTGGACCAGTGGAAAAGGAGGCAGTGACGCTACCCACTGCGCCACAAGATCTCCAGCTCAACTCGACTTGCTTGTCTTTGCTCCATATTCCTGGATTCCTCTACCTAGCAAAATTCTATAGTTTGTGATCTTGAACATTTCAAGCTCCCACTATCTTTGGGGAGAATCATAGAATCATAGAATCCTACAGTGCAGAAAGAGGCCATTCGGCCCATCGAGTCTGCACCAACCACAATCCCACCCAGGCCCTATCCACATATCCCTACATATTTACCCACTAACCCCGCTAACCTATGCATCCCGGGACACTAAGAGGCAATTTAGAATGGCCAATCAACCTAGCCCGCACATCTTTGGACTGTGGGAGGAAACCGGCACACCCGGAGGAAACCCACGCAGACACAGGGAGAATGTGCAAACTCCACACAGACAGTGACCCGAGCCGGGATTCGAACCCAGGTACCTGGAGCTGTGAAGCAACTGTGCTACTGTGCCGCCCCGGGTTGTTGTACCAGAGGTCAGAGGGAAGCAGGGGATTTATAGAGGAGGGATCCAAGCTCGTGACAACAACAGGAAAGTGTTACGATGACCACAAAGGCCACGGGAGATCTAGCAGTGGGCTCTGTGGAGTATGAGCTCCCTTATTGAATGAGTGGAGGCTCACCCAATGGGAAGCAGCCAGTGGGGGTTTTAAGCCTGTAACTTTACCCGGACTGGAGTTGTAGGTCCCGAGGTGAAGGCTACCTGACTGTGATCCGTGGGAGCGGCCTTTTCCTTTGCTGCACAATAAAGGGTGTTGGTGACAGAAATAGGAGTGTGGCTGAATTACTGCAGAAAGGAGGCTGCGGGACAGCAGTGGTCTCTAAGAGGAGTGACTGGAGAAGAATGGTACTGTAAGTAAGTATTAAGTACTGTAAGGGAGGCCAATAACAGCACAGGTCTGCAAGAAAAAGAGAAGGGGAGAGGAGAGCAGAAGGCCCGGGGATGGTCTTCAGACAAACATGGAGATATTAGCTAAGAAAACGGTATATGAATCTGATCAGGGAAACATGTGAACGAATAAAGAGTTAACGGACTGGAATGATGGCCAACAAAGTCTTAAACGTTCCCGGACACACTGGGAACGTTTAAGACTTATCTAGACAGCCATATGAACGGAGTGGGAATGGAGGGATACAAAAGAATGGTCTAGTTTGGACCAGGGAGCGGCACGGGCTTGGAGGGCCGAAGGGCCTGTTCCTGTGCTGTATTGTTCTTTGTTCTAAAGGTTGGCCAAGGGTAGGTTGTTGAAGTATGTAAGAGCTAAGGGGAGGGTAGTGGACATATTTAGGATTAGTCAGAAATTATGACAGAAAGCACCTGGACAGTTAAAAACAGGAGCCTTGCTAAAAGGAAATTGGGCGGCACGGTGGCACAGTGGTTAGCACTGCTGCCTCACAGCTCCAGGGACCCGGGTTCGATTCCCGGCTTGGGTCACTGTGTGGAGTTTGCACGTTCTCCCCGTGTCTGCTTGGGTTTCCTCCGAGTGCTCCGGTTTCCTCCCACAGTCCAAAGATGTGCAGGTTAGGTGCACTGGTGTGCTAAATTACCCCTTAGTGTCCCGAGTGTTTATGTTAGAGGGATTAGATAGGGTAAATATATGGGCCTGGGTGGGATTGTTGTCGGTGTAGGCTCGATGAGCTAAATGACCTCCTTCTGCACTGTAGGAGTCCATGATTCTATGAAGACTGAGGGGTGACATGACAGAAACCTTCAAGAGACTGAAAAGGTTTGAGAGGGTAAACATTGGAAGGTGTTTCTACTTGTGTGCAAGACCAGAACCTGGGGCCATAAATGTAAGATGGTCAAACAGGGAACTCACGGTAAACATCGTCTCCCAGGGGATGGTGAGAATGTGGAGATTGTAACCACAGGAGTAGTTGTGACAAATAGTATAAATGCATTGAAGAGGAAGCTAGATAAGCAGTGGAAGGAGAAAGGTTTAGGAGGTTATGTTGTTAGGTTTGAGATAAAGAGAGTTGGGGGGAACCTTGCGTGGAGCATAAATAGTCAATGGGCAATTTTTGGCTGAACAGTCTGTTTCTGTGCTACAAATGATTTGTATCTTTATGCTATTCATTGCATGTGAGTGGTGAGGTGGGCTCAGAGTCCATGAGGCTAGCAGCAATGGTGCACCATGGCCAGTGACTTCCAAATTCCCAGTCTCTTGTTCGAATATGCCTGAGTCGTAAAGGTAATCACACCTTGATGTGATCACCTGAATTTGAATTTGTGTTAACATCCTTTATTAACAAGAAGAATGCGAGTAGAAGCTATAGCGGACATGTTGGCTACATCCCACATCAGCCTTGAGAATGGGGTATTTCCCAGAACAATGAGCCATGCCATTGAGCAGAAAATGAACTGGACTAGCCATATAGTAGCTCCAACAGCAGGTCAGAGGCTGGGAATCCTATGGCGTGTAATTCATTTCCTGACTCCCCAAAGTTAGGCACAAGGCACAAGTCAGGTGTGTGATGGAATATTCTCCACTTTCCTGGATAAGTGCAGCTCCAACAACACTCAAGAAGCTTGAGGACGGAGCAGCCCCGCTTGATTGGCACACCTTCCATAAACATTCACTCCCTCCATCACTGATGCACAGTGGCAGCCGTGTGTACTATCTACAAGATGCACGCAGGAACACACCAAGGTTCCATAGACAGAACCCTCCAAACACAAACCTCTACCTTCTAGAAGGACAAGGGCAGCAGACACATGGGAACGCCGCCACCTGCAAGTTCCCCTCCAAGTAACTCACCATCCTGACTTGGAAATGTATCACAGTTCCTTCACTGTCACTGGGTTGAAGTCCTGGAATTCCCTCGCTAACAGAGCTGTGGATATACCTCTACCACATGGACTGCAGTAGTTCAAGAGGACGGCTCACCACCTTCTCAAGGGCAATTAGGGATGGGCAATAAATGCTGGATTTGCCAGTGACACCATATCCCACAAATGAATTTTAAAAGGACATCCTGTTTCCTTTATAATATAAGCTGCCTAACCATTTAATCGTCATGACTGCCATTATGTCAAGTCTGGAGTTGGAGGAGAGGGATTTAGAAATCATAGAATCCCTACAGTGCCGAAGGAGGCCATTTGGCCCATCGAGTCTGCACCGACCACAATCCCACCCAGGCCCTATCCCTGTAACTCCACATATTTAGCCTGCTCATCCCTCTAAAATACGCATCCCCTGACACTCAGGGGCAACTTAGAATGGCCAATCAACCTAGCCCGCACATCTTTGGACTTCACTTCAGTATACATTCTGGATATCATGTCATACAGCTCGTTAAAGGGTAAATCTGCCAATGCAAAATGGCTGCAGAAGTTGGCCACCGATACATGTCTGTGGATGTGCACGGTCCACGGATGCACAGAAATCCAATGATGTCCATCGTCCAGTCTGCCAGAAAGCATTTGCAAAGAAAGTAAGGGGTTTAACAGCTTATTTTAAGGATTGGCCTATCTGGAATTAGTTGGCTCAGACAATGATTATCATTGATATAATATGGACAATGTATGTGCCGTTGAGTAATCATTGGAACGGCCTCCAAGTTCGTTGCTTTGTTGCTTGCAATAAGGTAAGAATGTAAGACCAGAACTGCGCATGCACGGCATTGGAAACAAACAAACCCTTACAAAATATCAGGGTCAGCCCCTCTAAGGTTAGAGTGTACAGGAGAGTCAGAGAGTCTCCATTTACAGAGGCCAAGGTTGATCAGTTTGGGTCTGCAAAAAATAGGCTGTATGAATTTATTTTCTGATCAGAATAGTTATTATACAATTGGTATCTGAGTATTAAACTTGCATTTGACCGACTCTGTCTACACTTCCCGCTGCCTCGACAAAGCAGACAGCATAATTAAGGACTCCACGCACCCCGAACATTCCCTCTTCCACCTTCTTCCGTCGGGAAGAAGATACAAAAGTCTGAGGTCACGTACCAACCCACTCAAGAACAGCTTCTTCCCTGCTGCTGTCAGACTTCTGAATGCACTGAGTTGATCTTTCTCTACACCCTAGCTATGACTGTAACAGTACATTCTGCACCCTCTCGTTTCCTTCTCTATGAACAGTATGCTTTGTATAGTGCGCAAGAAACAATACTTTTCACTGTATACTAATACAAATAAAATAAAACACACTGGAGCCTGAATCACGAGGATTTATTTAACCGAATACTTCCCCAGCCTTCATGTTCATTCTGTACCACTTGCAAATAAATAACTTGAGTTTTATTTGTCTCCCCAATATTTTGACAGTGAATTAAGAGCCTATACTGAACCAGCTTCCACTTCCCTGCCAAGCTGTGCATTCCTGATCATTATAACATGCTGCACAATTTGTCTTTTAATTCTCATTCTGCCTCTGGTTCTTTTGTCAGTGAATAGAAATCTGTGTCAGCTCAGCCGATGGAAGCAATTTCTCCTTCTTTACTCCCATCACTACTCTGAACACTTTTTAAATTCTCCCGCAGGATGTGGGCATTGCTGTCAGTGCCAGCATTTGTTACTCATCCCTAATTGCCCTCAAAAAGGTGGTGGTGAGCTGCCTTCTTGAACCACGATGTGGAGATGCCGGCGTTGGACTGGGGTAAACACAGTAAGAAGTTTAACAACACCAGGTTAAAGTCCAACAGGTTTATTTGGTAGCAAAAGCCACACAAGCTTTCGGAGCTCCAAGCCCCTTCTTCAGGTGAGTGATTCTTCAGGTGACTTGATTAGTTGTAAGTATTCGCATTCCAACCATTATTCATGTAAATTGAGTTTGTGTCTTTATATGCTCTGTTTGTGAACAGAATTCCCACTCACCTGAAGAAGGGGCTTGGAGCTCCGAAAGCTTGTGTGGCTTTTGCTACCAAATAAACCTGTTGGACTTTAACCTGGGGTTGTTAAACTTCTTACTGTTCTTGAACCACTGCAGTGGTGGTGTTCCCATGTGTCTGCTGTCCTTGTTAGGATAGGATGTAATACATAGGATGTAAGGGTTAACAATTAGTTAACAGGCAGAAAGCAGAGTAGGAATAAACTCAAGAACAGCTTCTTCCCTGCTGCCATCAGACTTTTGAATGGACCTACCTTATATTAAGCTGATCTTTCTCTGCACCCTAGCTATGACTGTAATACTACATTCCACATCATCTCCTTTCCTTCTCTATGAACGGTACGCTCTGTCTGTATAGTGCACAAAAAACAATACTTTTCACTGTATACTAGTACGTGACAATATTAAATCAAATCAAAATGGATCATTCTCATATTGGCAAGCTGTGACTAGTGGGTGCCACAGAGATCAGTACTTGGGCCCCAGCTGTTCATCATATAAATCAATGATTTGGATGTGATTTGATTCGATTTGATTTATTATGGTCACATATATTAGTATACAGTGAAAAGTATTGTTTCCAAATAGACAAAGACTCTTTGTAGTTTCCTGTGGTCTTGGATAGGGCAGTAGCCATACCAAGCTGTGATACAACCAGAAAGAATGTTTTTGGCTAAAAGTTGGTGAGAGTCGTGGACATACCAAATTTCCTTAGTCTTCGGAGAAAGTAGGGGAATGAGATGTGAGGATCTGATGTAATATTTCCAAGTTCATGGATGACACAAAGCTAGGTGGAAATGTGTGTGATGAGGAAGATGTAAAGCTGCAGGAGGTTTTGGACAGACTTAGTAAGTGGGCAAGAACATGGTAGATGGAATATGACATGGAAAAATCTGAGGTAATCCATCTTGGTAAGAGGAACAGTTGTTGAAAGTATTTCCTAAATGAGAAAGTGTGGGATGTACAAAGAGACCTGTGTGTCCTTGTCCATAAACCACTGTAAGCTAATATGCAAGTGCAGCAGGAAATTAGGAAGGCTAACTCTATGCTGGTCTTTACCGTAGGAGGATTTGTGTACAGGCTTCAGTTATATAGACCCTTGGTTAGATTGCACCTGAAGTAGTGTGCACAATTTTGCCCCTTTACCTTAGAAATGATACTATTGTAATCGAGGGAGTGCAAGGAATGTTCACCAGACTCGTTCTGAGCATGGTGGGACTGCTTTATGGAGAGAGCTTGGGCAAACTGGGCCTAGAGTTTGGAAGAATGAGGCCTGATCTCATTGAAAGCTACAAAATACTTAAATAGATAGTCAGGGCTAGATACAGGTTCTGAAGAACCAGGAGATACAATTGCAAAATAAAGGACTGAGGACTGAGATGAGGAGACATTTTGTTTACACAGGGGGTTGTGAATCTTTGGAATTCTCTACCCCAGAGGGCTGTGGGAGCTCAGTCACTGAGTATGTTTACAGCAGGGTTTGACAGCTTTCTTAATACCAATGGTGTAAAAGGATAGTCTGGGAAAAAGCAGTAACGTGGATATCATGCGCATGATCTTATTGAACAACGGGGGAGTCTCGATGGGCTGAATGAGCCATTCCTGTCCTTTGTTCCTATCTACAAGATGCACTGCAGGAACTCACTAAGGTTCCTCAGGCAGCACCTTCCAAACCCGTGACCTCTACCCACCTAGAAGGACAGGGGCGGCACGGTAGCACAGCAGGGGCGGCACGGTAGCACAGTGGTTAGCACTGCTGCTTCACAGCTCCAGGGACCTGGGTTCGATTCCCGGCTCGGGTCACTGTCTGTGTGGAGTTTGCACATTCTCCTCGTGTCTGCGTGGGTTTCCTCCGGGTGCTCCGGTTTCCTCCCACAGTCCAAAGATGTGCGGGTTAGGTTGATTGGCCATGCTAAAAATTGCCCCTTAGTGTCCTGAGATGCGTAGGTTAGAGGGATTAGCAGGTAAATATGTAGGGATATGGGGGTAGGGCCTGGGTGGGATTGTGGTCGGTGCAGACTCAATGGGCCGAATGGCCTCTTTCTGTACTGTAGGGTTTCTAAGGGCAGCAGATACATGGGAACACCACCACCTGCAAGTTCCCCTCTAAGTCACTCATCATCCTGACTTGGAAATATATCGCCGTTCCTTCACTGTCATTGGGCCAAAAATCCTGGAACTCACTCCCTATCAGCACGGTGGGTGTACCTACACCACACGGACAGCAGTGGTTGAAGACAGCTCCGACGAAGGGTCACCCAGACTCCAAATGTTGGCTCCATTCTCTCTCCAAAGATGCTGTCAGACCTGCTGGGATTTTCCAGTATTTTCTGGTTTTGTTTCAGATTCCAGCATCCGCAGTATTCTCCCCCTGTCTTAGAGGTTGAAGAAGGTGGCTCACCACCACCTTCACAAGGGGCAATAAGGTTGGACTAGCCACATCCCATGAATGAATTTTAAAAAGTTTACACTCTTCCCAAGTTTTTAAAAGAAAGAGAAACTGCATTCTTGACGTATATCCATTGTTTGATTTGTGTGTGTGTGGGGGAGGGGGGGGGGGGGAGGTGGAGAGGGATAGTTTAGGGTGTTTTTATACAGCCAGTTAGCTGAATTTAGTTGTGAAACGTACGATTTGCGGCTGGAACCTGTCAGAGACCACACTGTTTTCACTGAAGAAATTACGGTCCCACGTGGTGCCGATTACCCAGGTACAGAACAGAGGGGGCAGATCCGGTGGGAGTGCCAGGAGCTGCATTTGTTACAGTCAGATAATTACTGCAGAGGCTGTAAATCGCTACCGGGGGGGCATCCAGACTCGAAACCTTGGCTCTATTCTCTCTCCAAAGAGGCTGTCAGACCCGCTGAGATTTTCCAGCATTTTATTTTGTTACATTTCCTACACTCCTGTCCATGTGTTTGCATGCTTGTAGCTATCTCGTGAAGGAACTATTGGCACCGGCGCTCTCTCGCGTGGTGAGGGAAATTTCAGGAAAAATTTCAGTCTGTTCCTTGAAAGATTGAACTGGGAATATTGACTTGTGCGGTTGCAGTTGTGTCAAATTCTCATTGGTAAAAGGCGTGGGAAGGAGGGAGGAGGATAAGGGTACTAGCCACTTCCCTGTTGGGTTTTATCTAGAATTTAAAGGCAGAATGACCATGACGTGATAAAGTGGTAAATTCCCTGAGTACAAAAATTTAAAAAAAAACTCATCCAGGAAACGCCAGTTACCTGCTGACGTCAAGAGAACAGTCATGTGGACTTAATTTGTTTTTAAAAGCTATGATTTGTTGCTGGGGAAAATTCAAAGTTTTAAAGGGACGGTTAAAATGAGGGGTTAACACAGGCGTACAGTTAACGCACCCTGACTTTTTTTTGGGGGAGGGATCCCTATAGAAGGGAGATGACTGGGTGGAATTGGCATAAACGCCCTGGTCAATTCCGCTATGGGAATGGATTTCAAGCTGACCCGCCCTTTCCTCTCGCCCTTTTAAAAAAAAACTACTCACCAACCACCTCCCACACTCCCCGCAACCGACAGACACCCCCAGCCCGTTTCGCTTCCCACGTACTCAATGTTTGCTTATCCACTACAAGCCACCGCCACCGCCAAAGAGGGACGGAGTCACCAGAGCAGCGAAAGGAGAGGGATTGCTGGCTGGCTGGCAGACAGGCAGGCGAGGAGGACTCCCAAAGCAATTCTTTCGTTGAAGGAAATCCCAGCCAGGGCGAGAGTTTGCGGGGTGAGCACTTTCGATTCATTTCTGAAAGGATTTTAACGTGGACCGGAGTGAAGGGGAGGGGAAGAGCTGTTTGCGGGGGGGGGAGAGAGAGTACAGCAGGGTAGCTTGGCTGTTAGTGTGTGTGAGGGGAGGGGTCCAGAGCGAGAGAGAGAGTGATAGAGTTGAAGTTGTGTGTGTGGAGGTGAAATTCACATTGCCAGCTTTGATACATTGTGTTCCATTTGGAACGTTGGGTATCGAGTGTGTTCCATTTGGAACGTTGGGTATCGAGTGTGTTCCATTTGGAACGTTGGGTATCGAGTGTGTGTTCCATTTGGAACGTTGGCTGTCCCGGGGGCAACAGCTTCTTTCCCCCGCCCAAGGGGGGGGGGGGGGGCGGCGACACAAGCCACCACCCCTCCTCTCGCCCCCGAGTAAACCATCGCCAAAGCGTCCGCCTGGAAACCCGGGGAGATTTGGGTTCGGAGCCACTGGCGGTGTGACCTGTCTTCCCCCTCCCGCAAGTGGAAGGAGGGGGGGTGAGGGTGAGCCATGAACTTTTTAATAAAAAGAAAAATAAATAACCCGCCCATTGATTCACCATCGCTGCTCGAGGCCCTGCAATGCAGATAGAGACAGGCAGGAGCGGCTGGGGGTGGGGTAGGAGTGAAAGCTGAATTCGTGCAACTCTTGCCTGCCTTGTGCAAGTTGAAAGCCGGCGGAGAATGAGCCCAAGTTTGTCGGTGGGAATAAGCCTCGTGTTTGCGTGTGTGGGTTTTTCTTTAAAGGACATTTCGGTGTGTCTTGTGTACACAGTTCAGACGACTTCCAGCTTATCAACTGGAGTGAACCTTTGGGACACTTTTGCATTAGATATCTCGAGCTCTTAAAACGGAAATGAAACCTAAATTTAGCCGTGGTTCAATGGTGTTGAAGAATAGAACTACTTTTGGGGAGGCGGTGGGGGAATTTTTAAATCCTCTTTACAGATTTGTGTGGGCTTTTAAAAAAAAATTAAATATCTTTTATTTGACAATTTTAGCGTTGATGAATTGCTTGGGTGTTAAAAGATCACAAGATATTGAGAGGCATGCAATTAGAAACTCAAATTGCTCAAAGGTTGGGCTTGGGTCACTGTGGAGTCTGCACGTTCTCCCCATGTCTGCATGGGTTTCCTCCAGTTTCCCTCAGTGTACCCGAACAGGTGCAAGAGTGTGGCGACTAGGGGATTTTCACAGTAACTTGCAGTGTGTGTGTAAGCCTACTTGTGACTAATAAATGAACTTTAATCATCCATGTTGTGGGAGTGGAATCAGGTCGGATAGCTGACTCTGGCAGAAATGGATCAAGACCTTTCTGGTCCCCATCTTTTAGTTAGTTTCATGGATGGCACGGTGCTGCCTCACAGTGCCAAGGACCCGGGTTCAATTCCAGCTTCCGGCCTCGGGCCTCTGTGTGACATTTGCACGTTCTCCCCGTGTCTGCATGGATTTCCTCCGGGTGCTGCAGTTTCCTCCCACAGTCCAAAGTGCGGGTTAGGTTGATTGGCTGTGCTAAATTGCCAAGTGTCAGGGGGATTAGCTGGATAAATACATGGGGTTATGGGGATAGGGCCTGGCTGGGATTGTTGTCAGTGCAGGCTAGCTGGGCAGAATGGCCTCATTCTGCACTGTAAGGATTCTATGATTCCATTTCTTCACTTGGTGTGGTAGGATTTGAACTGGATTTGGATGGCTCATACGGGGACTGATTACACTCCCTGGAAAAGGTGATGGTGGCTGTGATTGTTTCCAATTTACATTTAAAGTACACAGAGTTCAGACTAACAGGTTTGGGGGTTTCCAACTAGCTTTGATATCATGAGATTTTCCGTAGTGTGTTTTGTTTTACAATGTAACAAAATAATGGAATGTAACAACCTCCTAATATATCTAAATTAGACTCTGATTTCATTCAGTTACCTGCCGAGCCATTCACCTTCCAAAAATCATTATGCCTGGGCCATGGAATATAGAGTTAGTATCCAGTTGGATGAAAATTGGTTGCAGGACAGAAAGCTGCGAAGGAAACAGTGCAGAAGGAGGCCATTTGGCCCATCGAGTCTGCACCGACCACAATCCCACCCAGGCTCTGTTCCCATAACCCTATATTTATCCTCCTGACACTTGAGGGGCAATTTGGCATGGCAAATCCACCTAACCTGCACATGTTTGGACTGTGGGAGGAAACCGGAACACCCGGAGGAAACCCATGCAGACATGGGGAGAACATGCAGAACTCCACACAGACAGTGACCCGGGGTTGGAATTGAACCCGGGTCCCTGGCGCTGTGAGGCAGCAGTGCTAACCACTGTGCCACCGTGCTGCCAGATGTTGCTGGCATGGCAGATGTATACAAATCATATAGCAAAAGGAGCTGGATTTTGGAATAGAGTAAAATATGCCAATGATCTCAAACTCCGAGGACTGACAAACAGTGAGGATGATACGAATCACCTGCAACAGGACACGGGCAGGTTAGCAGAATCGGGAGACTCATGGCAAATTAAATTTTACATCACAAAATCTTACAAAAGGTTCAGGGAGCTAGGTAATGTTAGAGATCTTGAAGAGTATATGGCTAATAGGAAGGATCTTAAGGAAATTAGGAGAGCCAGAAGGGGTCATGAGAAGGCCTTGGCAGGCAGGATTAAGGAAAACCCCAAGGCATTCTACAAGTATGTGACGAGCAAGAGGATAAGCCGTGAAAGACTAGGACCTATCAAGTGTGATGATGGGAAAGTTTGTATGGAACCGGAAGAAATAGCAGAGGTACTTAATGAATACTTTACTTCAGTATTCACTATGGAAAAGGATCTTGGTGGTTGTAGTGCAGACTTGCAGCGGACTGAAAAGCTTGACCATGTAGATATTAAGAAAGAGGATGCGTTGGAGCTTTTGAAAAGCATCAAGTTAGAAAAGTCGCCGGGACCGGATGAGATGAACCCCAGGCTACTGTGGGAGGTGAGGGAGGAGATTGCTGAGCCTCTGGAGATGATCTTTGCATCATCAATGGAGACGGGAGAGGTTCCGTAGGATTGTGGATGTTGTTCCTTTATTCAAGAAAGGGAGTAGAGATAGCCCTGGAGATTATAGACCAGTGAGTCTAACCTCAGTGGTTGGTAAGTTGATGAAGATCCTGAGAGGCAGGATTTATGAACATTTGGAGAGGTATAATATGATTAAGAATAGTCAGCATGGCTTTGTCAAAGGCAGATCATGCCTTACGAGCCTGATTGAATTTTTTGAGGATGTGACTAAACACATTGATGAAGGAAGAGCAGTAGATGTAGTATATATGGACTTCAGCAAGGCATTTGATAAGGTGTCCCATGCAAGGCTTATTGAGAAAGTGAGGGGGCATGGGATCCAAGGGGATATTGCTTTGTGGATCCAGAACTGGCTTCCCCTCAAAGGCAAAGAATGGTTATAGATGGGTCATATTCTGCATGGAGGTCGGTCACCAGTGGAGTGCCCCAGGGATCTGTTCTGGGACCCTTACTCTTTTTATAAATGACCTGGATGAGGAAGTGGAGGGATGGGTTGGTAAGTTTGCTGATGACACAAAGGTTGGAGGTGTTGTGGATAGTGTGGAGGGATGTCAGAAGTTGCAGCGAGACATTGATAGGATGCAAGACTGGGTGGAGGAGTGGCAGATGGAGTTCAACCCAGATAAGTGTGAAGTGGTTCATTTTGGCAGGTCAAATAGGATGGCGGAATATAATAATGGTTGGACTCTTGGCAGAGTGGAAGATCAGAAGGATCTTGGGGTCCGAGTTCATAGGACGCTCAAAGCAGCTGTGCAGGTTGAGGCTGTGGTTAAGAAGGTGTATGGTGTATTGGCCTTCATCAATCGAGGAATTGAGTTTAGGAGTCATGAGATAATGTTGCAGCTATATAAGACCCTGGTCAGACCACACTTGGAGTACTGTGCTCAGTTCTGGTCGCCTCATTACAGGATGTGGAAGCCATAGAAAGGGTGCGGAGGAGATTTACAAGGATGTTGCCTGGGTTGGGGAGCATGCCTTATGAGGATAGGTTGAGTGAGCTCGGCCTTTTCTCCTTGGAGAGACAAAGGATGAGGGGTGACCTGATAGAGGTGTATAAGATGTTGAGAGGTATTGATCGAGTGGATAGTCAGAGGCTTTTTCCTAGGGCTGAAATGGTTGCCACAAGAGGACACCGGTTTAAGGTGCTGGGGAGTAGGTACAGAGGAGATGTCAGGGGTAAGTTTTTCACTCGGTGGTGGGTGTGTGAAATGGGCTGCCAGCAACGGTGGTGGAGGCGGATTCGATAGGGTCTTTTAAGAGAGTTTTAGATAAGTACATGGAACTTAGTAAGATAGAGGGTTATAGGTAAGCCTAGTAATCGCTAAGGTAGGGACATGTTCGGCACAACGTTGTGGGCTGAAGGGCCTGCTGTAGTTTTTCTGTTTCTATCACAAGAAGGATGTGAGGGTCCTTGAGAGGGTGCAGAGGAGCTTCCATAGAGTATCTCGTAGAATTCCTACAGTGCTGAAGGAGGCTATTCGGCCCATCGGGTCTGCACCAATCACAATCCTAACCATGCCCTATTCCTGTAACCCCACACATTTATGTTGCTAATCACCCCTGACTAAGGGGGCAATTTAGCATGGCCAATCAACCTAAGCCACACATCTTTGGACTGAGAGAGGAAACCAGAGCACCTGGTGGAAACCTGCACAGGATGGTTCCAAGGATTGTGGATAGGTGAGGGGTTGCGGACTGCATGGGTGGTTGTTGCAGGGGCAAGTTTCAAGAGGGTTTAGTTGCAAGTTGGAAAAGCTGGGACTCTCTTGGAGCAAAGGCACTTTAGGGGAGATTTGTTCAATATGTAGAAGATGATGACTAGCTTTGATACGGTAGACGAGGAAAAGCGCTTCTCATTCGCTGATGGTGCAGGGATTACACAGATTGAAGATTTTGGGCAAGATGTGAGGAGGAAATCTTTTACACTGGGTGGTAATGCCCTGGAACTCGCTGCCCACAAGGGTGGTGGAAGCAGAAACCATTGGATGGTTTGAATAGGAAATTGGATGGAGACTTGAAATAAATATGGGGAGTGGACTGTTTGGATGACTCTGCGGAGCCAGCATGGGGTGAATGGGTTGAATAGTCTCTCTCTCTGCTGTCAAATTGTTTCCCTCTGCGACTCTGCCTGCTGCAGTGTGTGTTAAATACATGGTGTTGGATTGGGTAGTTCAGTGGCTCCAAGCATCCACTGGAACTGTGAACTAGTTGAATTTGAAACCAAGGCAAAGGTCAGGGTGATGAGTGTGATGGTTGTCTCAGTGGGTGAATGAACAACTCTGGGACAGGGCCAGGTGTGATTGGCCCACTATTTAATACTGGTATGTCATGTACTTGAAATGATTAAAATCTGAAATGAGAGGAGGCATTCACCCCCCCCCCCCCCTGTGAAGTAGACGTTAGAATCAACAATGCAGAAGGAGGCCATTTGGCCCATTGAGTCTGCACCCCAGGCCCTATCCCCATAACCCTATATATTTACCCTGCTAATCCCCCTGACCACTAAGGGGCAATTTAGCATGGCCAATCCACTTAACCTGTACATCTTTGGACTGTGGGAGGAAACCAACACACACACACTGGGCGAACATGCAGAACTCCACGCGGACAGTCACCCGAGGCTGGAATTGAACCCGGGTCCCTGGCGCAATTAGCCAGCACTGCTAACCACTCTGCCATCATACTGCCAGATGTTGCTGGCATGGTTGGCATTTACTATCCATCCCTTGTCCTAAAATGGTAGTGGGTTGCCTGTTTGAATTGTTGGAGTCAGCAGTGTAGCAGTCTTGGTATGACGGAATGAGTTGCTAGTTCTCTTTGGAAGGCAGTTGAGATTCGAGCATGTTGGTGTATGTATTAATCCGGTAAACCTGGCAGGTTTCCTACCCTATTGATATGAGTGAACCAGTTGGATTTTTGAGAATGAACAGCTTTATGGTAATTTCTAAAGATACCAGTTGGTTTGTTTCTTTCAGGCTGTCTCCTATATTGCCCGTTGTGGGGTGGTGATGTCTTGTAGCACACTGGTGAACTAATCCATTCCCTTCATTGCCATGTGACTTGTTCGAGGGTCCTCTTGGCCAGGCGATGGTAATGTCACTGGAATAGTAATCCAGAGGCTCAGGCCCGCTGACATGAGTTCAAATCCCTCCACAATGAAGAATCTAATGAAACCATTGTCATAAAAACCCATCTGGTTCATTACTGTCCTTTTCAGGGAAGGAAACCTGACCTGCTGTGGCCTATGTGTGCCTCCAGACCAACAGCAATGTGGTTCACTCTTCACTGTCCTCTGCAACGGTGCGGCAAGCCACTCAGTTCAAGGGCAATTGGGGATGGGCAGCAAGGGGGGGCCCTGCCAGTGACGCCAATGTTCCATGAAAGAATAAAGAGGCAGGTTTTTGTCGTTGTGGGTCACCTTTGTGCAGTGAGTCCGTGAGCATCACTTAAATTCATCTCCTGTTTAAGAATTTCCACTTCCAGCTTGATCACAAAATCTGGTGCTGCCGTACTGAGGTGGCACTTCACTGTCGGAGATGCCGCTCGGGCTGTAAACCTGGTAGCCCTGTAACAAATCCAATGGCGCCATTTGGAACAGGAGCAGGGGCTTATTTTGTGTGTCCTGGACAATATTTATCCTTTTTAAATCGTGCATTCAAACAGAACCTGGCCGTGTTGCTGTTTGTGGGAGCTTGCTGTGCGTAAACCACGTTTCCTACAGTAGGGTAATTACTATACTGCAGGCGTGCTCAATAGACTGTCAATGATAGCAGCTTGAATTTAATGTAATAAAACATCTCTGGCGCTTCACACGAGCGTCCGGAACAAAGTGTGTCAGAGTGTTCTGTGGTCAGAAAAGGCATTATAATGCAAGTTCACTGATACTAACGGAATACTGCTCTGATTTAGATAGCTGCCCATGAGGTAGGTAACCAGCCTATCTAAACCTTCAGACCCACCACATTCGAGGAAGGCAACAAGATAATGAAGAATAAAAGAGGCTGTATTGCGGGGCTCGATGTGGAGAGCTGATATACTTATCAAGGAGTGAATGAAATGCGTAGCCCAGTGGAGGGTATGCTGTCACACTTCTGACTTGTGCCTTGCAAGTGGTGGAAAGGCTGAGAGGAGTCTGGAGCTGCAGAATTTCTTTAGTTGCTGATCTGATAAAGTAACCATGGCACTTGTAGGTGCAGTGGGAGGGCGACGCAGTGGGAGGGCGACGCAGTGGTTAGCACTGCTGCCTCACAGTGCCAGCGACCCGAGTTCAACTCACGGCTTGGGTCACTGTCTCTGTGGAGTTTGCACATTCTCCCCATGTCTGTGTGGGTTTCCTCCGGGTGCTCCGGTTTCCTCCCACAGTCTGAAAGACGAGCTGGTTAGGTGCATTGACCCGAACAGGTGCAGAAGTGTGGCGACTAGGGGAATTTCACAGTAACTTAATTGCAGTGTTGTAAGCCTTACTTAAAAAAAATCTGTTTGAGTTTGGTTTTAACACTGCGATAGTTTATCTGATCATCGGGGTATTGGAGGGTTTGGAAATAGCTGAGGGAATAATTGCATTGGAACTCCCATATTTAGCTTTATCCACCATAGTGTGGCCCACTGTTTGACTTTATCCGTTGTCTCTCAGTGGGAGACAAGACTGTTCACAATCCCGGTGTCATGTTTGTCCCTGTGACAAGCTTTCAACTACATATCCAGCCTGTTTCATCTGTGTAAGATCATCCATCATTGTCGCTGCCTCCGCTCACCTGCTCACACCCTTATTAATACCATGACTATTCCAATGCACTCCTAGATGTTCTACCCACCAGATATCTGGTCATCCAAAATGTACACCCTGTTTTCCTAACTCCTGTGTACTTGCTGACCTACATTGGCTCCTGGTCCAGCAACATCTCGATTTTAAAATTCTCATCTATCTTTTTAAAATCTGTCTATGGCCTCAGGCCCTCCCTATCTGCGTAATCTCCTCTAACCCCATAACCCTCCCAATATCTCCCAGCCATGTAATTCTGGCCTCTTGAGCATCCCAAATCAATTGCACTAAGTTGATCTTTCTCTACACCGTAGCTATGACTGTAACACATTCTGCACTCTCTTGTTTCCTTCTCTATGAACGGTAAGCTTAGTTTGTATAGCGCGCAAGAAACAATAGTTTTCACTGTATACCATAAATCAAATTATAATCGCTCTATAAATGATGCCTGTGCCTTCAATTACCCTGCTCTGGAATTCTCTCCCTACTTCACTCTATGTCACTAGTTCACTTTCCTCTTTTAAGACACTCCTTATCATTTGACTAAGCCTTTTGTCACCTGATCTAATATGGCTCACCCTCATTTGTTCTATATTGTTCCTGTAAAGAGCCTTGAGATCCTGTGTGGAGTTTGCACGTTCTCCCCATGTCTGCGTGGGTTTCCGCTGGGTGCTCTGGTTTCCTCCCACACTCCAAAGATGTGTGAGTTAGGTGGATTGGCCATGCTAAATTGCTCCTTCGTGTCAGGGGCGGGGCTAGCCAGGGTGGGTGCATGGGGTTATGGGGATGGGGTCTGGGTGGGATTGTGGTCGATGCAGACTCGGGCCGAATGGCCTCCTTCTGCACTGTAGGGATTCTATGATTAGTAAAGGTGCTGTATAAAATTCTAACTTGCAATGACCAAGAGCGTCATGTGAATTGACGCAGTATCCACGGGGGAATGAGAGTTGTATTGTACCCAGTAAGTGGAGACCCAGGTGGCGTCAGTCAAAGACAAATTCCATTGGATGTACAGCACTGAATTGGGCCATTTAGCCCCGCTGGTCTGTGCAGATGTTAATGCACCACATGCATCTTCCACTCAACTTCACCTAACCCTATCAATTCATTTATCTCAGTCCAAGCCTGCATGGTTTGTACATTTTGTAAAATGCATAATTATTTCATACAATCATTATTGCACAAAAGGAATATCTAATGAAAGGTATCCTGGCCTGGCATTGAAGGCAATCCAGAGAAGGTTCACCAGGTTCCCAGGTATGGAAGGATTTCCTTATGAGGAAAAGTTGAGTAGGTTGGGCCTGTACCCATTGGAGTTTAGAATGAGAGATGACCTTATTGAGAAATATGGGACTCTGAGGGCTTGACGGAGTAGATGCTGAGAGGTTGTTTCCCCTTGTGGGAGAGTCTAGGACCGGAGGGCATAATCTCAGTAAGGGATCACCCATTTGAGACATAGATGAGGGGGAATTTCTTCTCTCAGGAGGGACGTGGGGTAGTGAATCTGTGGAATTCTTTACCACTAAGAGCTGTAGAGGTTGGGTTATTAAGTATATTCAAGGTTGAGATGAACAGATTTTTAATCAGTAAGGGAATCCAGGGTTATGGGGATAAGGCGGGAAAGTGGAGTTGAAGATTATCATTTCAGATCAGTCATGATCTGATTGAATGGCAGAGCAGACTCGAAGGGCTGAATGGCCTACTTCTGCTCTTACTACTTATGATAAGGCCATGCCACCTCTCTGTAGAACAATCCAGTCAGTCCCATTCCCCTGTTCTATTCCTTTGGCTCTACAAGTCTATTTCCCTGAAGTGCCCATCCAATTTCCTTCTGAAATCATCGATTCTCTGTTTCCCACCCTCATGGGCCCTGAGTTCCTGTTCATTAGGGGAATTTCACAGTAACTTCATTGCAGTGTTAATGTAAGTCTTACTTGTGACTAATAAATAAACTTAAAAAAATTATTGTGGCCTTGTGAAGAACAACTGTTTTCCCTAAAATCACCCCTATACTCTTGCCCAAAACAATGTCCTTGTATAATCTGCTAACTTTCCTCTGTTTGTACAATCTTAATTTTGTACACCTCTTATCAAATCTCCCCTATCTCCTTTTGCTCCAAGGAGAACAACCCCAACTTTCTCTAAATAACCTTGTAACTAAATTTTCTCATTGCTGGAGTCTGTCCAGGTTCTATTGAGGAACTTGTTTCTGCAGAACAATCCAGTCAGCCCAGTTTACGCAAACAGATTCTGTCCTCGACACCTCCGGGACATCCCCCCGCCCAGCACTGTGGTGCTATCGTTAAACAATACTGGCACTGTCGTGAACATCTTGCATGCAGGAATATTCAGTCCTGCCTTTTTTTTTTAGAGCCAGGTCTCCATTGTTGCTGCATCATAATATTACAAAAACACAAGTCTTTTTCACAGAATCAAATGTTAACGAATAGGTTCCAAGTCATTGCTGGTAATGATGTGAGGTGAATGACGTCCCTCGGGTTGCTAATGTGGCTGGTTTGTTTTGAATGGGGATTGAGTCACAGTTTTGGGTGATGAGTCGCACAACCTGACTTGATTTCTACTTCCTTAAAAGCTTCTTTCTTATCCTTTTTGAATCACTTGGTAATCTCATTCCATCCTGCCTTGCTTGCCCACTGCACCCTTTGCTACTCTGCCAACCCACTTCCTGTGCCCTCCTTTGCCTCTTCTGTCTGGCATCTTTAATTTGTCCACACGCACCCTTTGATACTCTTGTACCAAGCCACTTCCTCTGCCCTCTGCTTGGCGGCTCTTCTATAAAGCACACCGCTGCACTTTGCCCCATTTTATTTTATGGTACAAAATTCCTTTTTATAAAGCAACCTTTTGATAATGCTACTGTGCATTATTCTGGGGGGGGGGGGCTGTTTTACTGTGCTAAAGGCGATACAAAAATGCAGCCTGTTTGCTGTGTCTGCTATAGCCGCCATCTTGGTTGATCACAACTGTTGATGGCTGAATGGACAAGAACGGGAGTCCCGTGGCGTCCTGTTGGAAAAGTCACCGATTGTCCAACTATATTCTTGCTGGGTAAAGTTGCTTGACGTTTTAACTAGAAACCTGGCCGAGGGTGCTAATCAGATTCTGGGACAGTCTCCCATCATTTAACATCAACTCCCCAAAAAAATAATTTCTGCTTCTTTCAAATCAGCTGTTGCAAGATGTTCTGAAAAAATATTCCTCCCCTTCCAGTTGGGGAAGCCAGTGTTCAACTTCTGGTTATACCACCCACCCCCTCCCCGTCATTGCTTTCGTCATTTAGTCATCTTGGAGGGTCTGTGATCCACCATGTACATGATGCGAATGGCAGTCAGGAAGCAACAGGTCTCCCTGTCTGTTAGGGTTATGATTGGTGCCATGGCTGACTGTGGAACATTTTCTCCTACTGCAACCGTTATACTGCCCTATCTCCACCCTTGTCTTGATGCACTTGTTGCTGAAACCCTCACCCATGCTTTTGTCAGTTTGACTTGACTATTCCAACACTCTCTCTAGCTGGTCTCCCTCCACCTTCAGCTCATCTAAAACTCTGCTGCCCATATCCTTACTCCCACCAAGTCCTGTTCACTATTGCCCAAATACTCACTCGCGTGTATTGGATTCTGGTCTACTGACGTGTCAATTAAAAATGATGTTCGATGCCTCTCTCTATCTCTTCACTCAGGCCACATCCCTCTCTGAGCTCTTCTCCTATTTCCTCCATTTGACCTTTCTGACGAAAGATGTTGACTTTCTTCGGATGCTGCCAGACCTGCTGAGTATTTGCAACACTCTGATTTATATTGTTCCCTCCCACGTTGGAAGTTGTGCCTTCAGGCGTCCCGAGCTTTAGAATTCCTTCCATCAAACTCTCCATCTCTCTCTCGCTTTCTCTCCTTTTTAAAACAGTACTTAACTTCACTGACTACATTTTTTTAGTCATCGGTCCCAATGTCAATTTTTGCCTGATTACACTGCTGTGAAGTTCCTTGGAATGTTTTACTTCATTCCACTAAATCCCAGTTGTTGTTGTGTACCCTTGTCTGGAGGGCAGCCTGAGAATGTGAATGCTTTATTGACACTAACTAATATACCTGCGTTCCTGGCTTGGGTCACTGTCTACATGTCCTCCTTGTGTCTGTGTGGGTTTCCTCCGGGTGCCCTGGTTTCCTCCCACAGTCTGAAAGATGTGCTGGGTAGGTGCATTGGCCAAGCTAAATTCTCCCTCAGTGTACCCAAACAGGTGCTGGTGTGTGGTGACTAGGGGGTTTTCACAGTAACTTCATTGCAGTGTCAATGTAAGCCTACTCGTGACTAATAAATAAACTTTTATAAACTTCAATCACTAGCAATGCCCTCCAACCAATGGGCACATGCTATTGTCTGCACAAGTAGCACAAACTCAACCGTGCTGTTGGTTAACTGACTTAGAATTGATGGACTGCAGTGTCCTCAAAGAGGCCACAAATGATGATCCTATTGAGTCCTGTAATCCTTAAATAATGAGGCACATTTGGGTAAAAGAACATGATGCAATACGAAGTAGATAGTGAAGTCTGGAGTCTGTCTTGCTGGGTTTTTTGACTACTTGTTTATTCACAGCTTCAAACAAAAAAAACCTCTTCAAACGGTTAGTCTGTTAAATGAGTCCTTCCAAAAGCAATCCCTTAATTTTGTTCACGATGGGATGTATTTTGGTGGTTAACAACATCTGTGGCCCAGCTCTATCATTATGCCTGAGGAGATTCAGTGAATTAGTAGGTCTTGTTTCTCTTTTGACTCTGGGGGAATTCGTGTCTCTAATTAAAATGGGGGTGGGGGGGGGAAGGAAGCAATCACGTTTTGTCATTTTATAACTTCTTTCATGAGATATGGGCGTCGCTGGCTAGGCCAGTATTTTTATTGCCCTGAGAAGGTGGTGGTGAGCTGCTGCCTTGAACTGCTGCAGTCCATGTGGTGTAGGTACAGCCACAGTGCTGTTAGGGAGGGAGTTCCAGAATTGTGACCAAGCAATGACCAAGGATGCTCCCCTGCCAAGTTCCTCAATGTCCTGAGTTGGATATAGTTCCGAGTCAGGATGGTGAGCAAGCAGCGGTGGTTTTCCCATGCATCTGATGCCTTTGTCCTACTTTAGATGGTAGGGGTTATGGGTTTGGAAGGAGCCTTGGTGAGTTGTTGCAGCGTATCTTGTAGATGGTACACATTGCTGCCACGGTGCATCAGTGATGGTGGGAGTTAATGCTTAAGGTGGTAGATGGGGTGCTGATCAAGTAGGCTGCTTTGTCCTGGATGGTGTTGAGCTACTTGTGTTGATGGAGTTGCACTCCTTTTTTTTATTTGGTTATTAGTCACAAGTAGGCTTACATTAACACTGCAATGAAGTTAGTGAAATTCCTCTAGTCGCCACACTCCGGCACCTGTTCGAGTACACCTGAGGGAGAATTTAGCATGGCCACTGCACCTAACCAGCATGTCTTTCTGACTGTGGGAGGAAATCGGAGCACCCGGAGGAAACCCACACAGACACGGGGAGAATGTGCAGACTCCGCACAGACAGCGACCCAAGCCTGGAATTGAACCTGGGTCCCTGGTGCTGTGAGGCAGCAGTGCTAACCACCGTGCCACCCCTATATATCCCTAAAGTTTTGAGTGAGTGAAGGGGGAGAAAGGAAGCTCAAACTGCAGCACATGTTGAATTGGGGACTGAAGCAGAAATGGTGGGGGTGGCACACGCTTCCAAGCAGCATGTGTGAGGCTCGAGTTGGCAAGTTCACAAGGTGAGCGCGGGAGAAGGTGCTTCGGCTTCAAATGCCAAAGCTTTTCCTATCAATCAGTGAGCAACGTGTAACACTCTCACTGCTGCAGCCCTTGTCCTGTGGTGTGTGCTTTTTGCCCAGTTGTGAAAGGCGCTATCCCTCCTGCATGGATTCAAACATAAGGCAAGATCAATTGAAAGGCAGATTTACATCGAATTTGCAGCACCATCCTTTCGGCCCAACAGATCTATGCTAGAATTTGTGCTCCATACGGCCATCCCTTCACCCCTTTTCTAAGCAAGTCCTTCTGTTTGTCCCTCATTTGTTTACTCAGCTTTCCTCTTAACAGCATTGATGCCGTCCACCTGAACTACACCATGTGGTTGCGTGCTCCACATTCTAACCACTCTCTCTGGGTAAAGAAGTTTATTTTGTTGATTCTTGGGATGTGGGTGTTGTTGGCAAGGCCAGCATTTATTACCCTTGAGAAGGTGGTGGTGAGCTGTTGCCTTGAACTGTTGCAATCCTTGTAGTGAAAATACACCCACGGTGCTGTTAGGAGGGAGCTCCAGGATTTGGACCCAGTGAAGGAAGGATGATATATTTCCAAATCGGGATGGTGTGAGCCTGGGAGGAGAACTATCTGCTGCCCTTGTTGGTGGTAGAGATAACGGACTCCGGAGGTGCAGTTGAAAATTTGGTGAGTTGCCACAGTGCAAGTTTTTCCTGTGTTCCTCCTTTATTGGCGTTATAAGTAACTACCCACCCCCTATGTGTGTGTGTGCATGCGCACACACACTCTACATATGCACACCTCTCTAAAGTTTGCTCAGATTGATGTTACACAGTGGGTTTTGTTCTGAAAATGAAAGCACAGATAGCAGTTGTGTGGAGCTACAAAAGCAGTGCACATACTGCTAGAATCCTTCCTCTTTGTTCCATAACCTCAACTACAACTGAGCCCATTCTTTACCCCTTCCCCCCCGTGGTTTCAAGATTTGATTTGGTGGCACAGTGGTTAGCACCGCTGTCTCTCAGCACCAGGGACCCGGGTTCGATTTCTGGCTCAGGTCACAGTCTGTGTGGAGTTTGCACGTTCTCCCCGCATCTGCGTGGGTTTCCTCAAAGATGTGCTGGTTAGGCGCATTGGCCATACTAAATTCTCCCTCGGTGTACCCGAACAGGCACCAGAGTGTGGCGATTAGGGGATTTTCACAGTAACTTCATTGCAGTGTTAATGTAAGCCTTCTTGTGACTAATAAATAAACTTTAAACTTTTTTAAAAAGTAGTTTCCTTTGCATAGTGTTCATTACAGAAGCTAAATGTTTCCCTTTGATCATGTCACGGTGCAGTACTGTGGCAACTCACCAAATTTTCAACTGCACCTCCACCACCAAAGACAGCTGGTAGTTCCCCTTGTTGTATGAGGAACGGTTGAGGACTCTGGGTCTGCACTCATTGGAGTTTAGAAGAATGAGGGGGGATCTTATTGAAACTTACAGGAAACTGCGAAGCCTGGATAGAGTGGATGTGGAGAGGATGTTTCCACTAGTAGGAAAAACTGGAACCAGAGGGCACAACCTCAGAATATAGGGATGATCCTTTAAAACGGAGATGAGGAGGAATTTCTTCAGCCAGAGTGGTGAATCTGTGGAACTCTTTGCCGCAGAAGGCTGTGGAGGCCAGGTCATTGAGTGTCTTTAAGACAGAGAAAGATAGATTTTTGATTGATAAGGGGATCAGGGGTTATGGGGAAAAGGCAGGAGAATGGGGATGAGAAAAATATCAGCCATGATTGAATGGTGGAGCAGACTTGATGGGCCGAGTGGCCTAATTCTGCTCCTATGTCTTATAGGAAGAGGCTGTTTGGCCCCATTGTAGCTGTGCTGGCTCTTTGGACAATTGGTCCCTGTTTCTGCCTCTTTTTCCATAGCCCTGCATTTCTTTCCATTTCGAATGCATGTCCAATTTCCTTTTTGAAAGTTATTGTTGTCTCTTCCACATTTGCTTCAGGAAGTGCATACCAGATGTTCGTAAGGATGAGGTTTGTTTTAAATCTCATTTTTTCCCCATTTGTTTTGCTCATCGTTTTAAATACATTGTCTCTGGCTGCTGCCCCTCCTGCCAGGGCAACCTTTCACCTCATTTACTCTATCAATACCCCTCATAACTTTAACCATCATTATTAAATTTCCCTTCCCACTCTCGAGAGAAATCTCCTGTAGCTCCACATAAAAACCCACAGCCCTGCTGCGATTGAGCCTAGGCCTTTATGCTCGAGGCGCTGAGGAAAGGAAGCAGAACTGTAACACAACCAGGAGTGAGATCCATGAAATTTTAAAAATTTATTTGTGGGACATGGGTGTCGCTGGCTGGCCAGCATTTATTGCCCATCCCTAGTTGTCTGAGAGCAGTTGTCAACCACACTTAGAGCCACATGTAGGCCAGACGGTAAGGAGGCAGATTCCCTTCCCTCAATTATGTTAGTGAACCAAATGGGTTTTTCTGGCAATCAATAATGGGTTCGTGGTCATCAGTAGATTCTTAATTCCAGATATTTTTTATTGAATTCAAATTGCACCACCTGCTGTGGTGGGATTCGAACCCGGGTCCCCAGAACATTAGCTGAGTTTCTGGATTAATAGTCTAGCGCTAATACCACTAGGTCATTCCCCATTAATAAATTGAATATGACTTAGTGAGTTCAGAGGGATTAAGGCGATTTGGAAGTAGAGGTGCAATAAGCTCCAAGGCAACTTGGGGCAATTAATGAAAGACTGCTTTTGACTGTTGATTTTCCTTTGAGTGTTGTGCTTATTACGGATAGGATTCTGTGTACTTGGTTTGATCTGTTGTGATCTATGGATGGAGTTGAGTTTTGCAGTATTTGTTGTCTTGGTTGGAGAGGAAGGAGAGAGTGCGAAACACGTTAAGGAGTGACGATAATCTGACACAAAGCTGAGTCTTGAAATACATCGTATATGAAGTTGGCGGAGGTGGATGTTTGTCGAGTCCTTAATGGATTTTGTGCATTTAGTGGCGCTGCCTGGGCATTTTAAACTGGTTCCCCCACAAAGCTGTAGGATTCATTAGGATCCTAGTGAGAAAGGGGGAGCCGCTGATATTGTGTGATGGATTCCTCCTTCCTTGGGATGTGAGCGTTGCTGGCAAGACGAGCATTTATTGCTCATCTCTAACTTTCCTTGAGAAGTTGGGGGTGATCCTCATGGCTGCCATCCTCATGGCTGCCATCCTCATGGCTGCCATCCTCATGGCTGCCATCCTCATGGCTGCCATCCTCATGGCTGCCATCCTCATGGCTGCCATCCTCATGGCTGCCATCCTCATGGCTGCCATCCTCATGGCTGCCATCCTCATGGCTGCCATCCTCATGGCTGCCATCCTCATGGCTGCCATCCTCATGGCTGCCATCCTCATGGCTGCCATCCTCATGGCTGCCATCCTCATGGCTGCCATCCTCATGGCTGCCATCCTCATGGCTGCCATCCTCATGGCTGCCATCCTCATGGCATAGGTGCACCCACAATGCTTTTTCCTCACCCATGGTGATTTGATACAACTGAGTGGTTGGCTAGGTTATTTCAAGAGGGTAATTGGGTTTGCCAGATGCAGGTGACAGATTTCCTTCACTGAAGGACTTTAGTGAAGCAGTGGATCGTGTCTCCTGAGCATTAGGCTGAACCTCTGGGTTACTAATCCAGTGACATCACTATGCTACCATGTGCCGACTTCACGTGGTGAGGAGCTATAATTTTCTCTTCTCCACATTGTGTTGAAATGGTGATTGTGTTTGGGGTATCGGGGTGGGGTCGTTCCCCAGCTGAGTAATTGAAGGGACTGAACTGAAGTTTGATGCTTCAGTGATTTTGCTAGTTCAACTATGAATTCCTTTCTTATGCGTTCTGTCTGTTGGGATTCTGTGCCCTCTTGCTATTCTCTCTCTCGCTCTCTCCCTCCCTATCCTCTCTCTGTTTGAAGTGTTTAGTACTCTTGTTCAAAATTGAACTATGCTTTGATCTGCTCCTTTAAAGCCTTCCATGAGGGTGGCACGGTAGCACAATGGTTAGCACTGCTGCTTCACAGTGCTAGGGACCAGGGTTCAATTCCCAGCTTGGGTCACTGTCTGTGTGGAGTTTGCACATTCTCCCCGTGTCTGCGTGGGTTTCCTCCGGGTGCTCCAGTTTCCTCCCACATTCTGAAAGATGTGCTGGTTAGCTACATGGACCCGAACAGGCGTCGGACTGTGGCGAGTAGGGGAATTTCACAGTAACTTCATTGCAGTGTTAACGTAAGCCTTGCTTGTGATGGATAAGTAAACTTTAAAAACTTTAATCTATTTTCCCCTCCGTGGAATAATCCCACAAAATAGTTGGTACCTCCTTCCTTGCATATGTTCCCCTATTAGCACTGACACAGCAACTTTAAAAATAATTAAACCAAGAAGTGCAGTTGACTTTTTACAACAGTTGTAGCAAACCTCCAGAAAGGTATGACTGTAGGGGTTTAACTGTACCAAGTGGAATTGGCTATCAATATCCCTACACTGCTCTTACACTGTCCCTTAGGTAGCTCCTCACCACCTGATACTGAAGGTCATGAATTCAAGTCCCATTCCTGAGACTTGAACACCTAAGCCAGGCTGACTCTGGGAGTATTGCATTATTTTTCACATGAACTGTTGAACTAAATGCCTCTGCAGGTGAATGTAAAAGGCCTTGTGGCACTATTCAAAGAAGTGGTGTCGATTTTTCCCAGTGCTATGACGAAATTCATTCCTCCGTGAATGCCGTCCACATTATTGGCTGCTATGTTCTTGGGGATTCTGTGAGGATGCAGATGTTTATCTCCATGGAGTGGCATGGTGGCACTGGTTAGCACTGCTGCCTCACAGCATCGGGGGCTTGGGTTACTGTCTGTGTGGAGTTTGCACGTTCTCCCCATGTCTGCGTGGGTTTCCTCCGGGTGCTCTGGTTTCCTTCCTTCAGACTGAAAGACGTGCTGGTTAGGTGCATTGGCCATGCTAAATTCGGTGTACCTGAACACCGGAGTGTGGCGACTAGGGGGTTTTCACAGTAACTTCACTGCAGTGTTAATGTAAGCCTACTTGTGACACTAATAAAAAATCAACTTCATCAACTTTATAAACTTTAAAAAAGACTGAACTGTCGCGCTTCCTGACTACTTTTACTCCCAGTGCAGTAGCACCACAATATTTAAAATTTTCTTCCTCATAATCTTTGCATGGAATTGCCGTATCTCTGACCTTCTGCAGCCCGACAACTCCCCAAAATCTGCGTTCCTCCAGTTTTGGCCTCCTGCTAATCTGAGGTGTTTTATTGCTGTACCATTGGTGGCTGTGCCTTCAGCTGCCTAGGCCCTAAACTCCGGAATTCCCTCCTTGAACCCCTCCACCTCTGTACTCACTCTCCTCCTGTGAGACTCCCCAAAAAGCCTACTTCACTGACCCAGCTTTTGGTCAACTGTCTCAATATCTCCTTGTATAATTCGGTGTCAAATTTCATTTGATAATGCCTCTGTAATGTGAGTTGAGATGCTTTACAACATTTAAAGGCCCTCTATAGATGTTATTTGATCTTCAGTTACATTGACGTTAGCAGTGATGGTGAATCAATTAGTCTCGCTACCCTTGGACTACGATGAGGTTAGAACAGTTTTGGCACCTCTTGTGATCTCCGTTGGCAAGTGTGAGTTTGCTTGTGGACAATGGCTGAGGTCAAAGATGGATTAACCCTCGACACAGTTTGGGGTTCACCCATAAAGAATGGTGCCAGGTCCAAGGTGCCAATGCGATTAGGTCATGGCAATGAACCTCCGAGTAGGTAGTGGGTGTGGAATGGGGCTGGCCTCAGGATCAATAGATCATTTACTGGTGTAATTCCTCAGTGGAAGGAAAACCCACTGAGTATGAGCAATCTAATAATGGACTCTCGGGTGTCACTGGGACAGCAAGTTGTTCACAATATAAATT
The DNA here is from genome assembly GCF_964213995.1 of Mustelus asterias. Taxonomy (NCBI): domain Eukaryota; kingdom Metazoa; phylum Chordata; class Chondrichthyes; order Carcharhiniformes; family Triakidae; genus Mustelus; species Mustelus asterias. The sequence continues at coordinate 31,602,371 of NC_135819.1, forward strand.
CATTCTCTAGCTAATAGAAACACTTATTGCTCTAACACTGGCACATTTGCAATGACGTAAGGAGTACAATGCTATCAGATTTAAGGGACTAGGCACCCAAAACAAAGGAAATTAGGTTTTCACTCAACTATTTGGCCTGGATGAGGAAGTGGAGGGATGGGTTGGTAAGTTTGCCGACGACACGAAGGTTGGTGGGGTTGTGGATAGTCTGGAGGGATGTCAGAAGTTACAGAGGGACATTGATAGGATGCAAGACTGGGCGGAGAAGTGGCAGATGGACTTCAACCCAGATAAATGCGTAGTGGTCCATTTTGGCAGGTCAAATGGGATGAACATGGAACATAGAACAGTACAGCACAGAACAGGCCTTTCGGCCCACGATGTTGTGCCGAGCTTTATCTGAAACCAAGATCAAGCTATCCCACTCCCTATCATCCTGGTGTGCTCCATGTGCCTATCCAATAACCGCTTAAATGTTCCTAAAGTGTCTGACTCCACTATCACTGCAGGCAGTCCATTCCACACCCCAACCACTCTCTGCGTAAAGAACCTACCTCTGATATCCTTCCTATATCTCCCACCACGAACCCTATAGTTATGCCCCCTTGTAATAGCTCCATCCACCCGAGGAAATAGTCTTTGAACGTTCACTCTATCTATCCCCTTCATCATTTTATAAACCTCTATTAAGTCTCCCCTCAATCTCCTCCGCTCCAGAGAGAACAGCCCTAGCTCCCTCAACCTTTCCTCATAAGACCTACCCTCCAAACCAGGCATCATCCTGGAAAATCTCCTCTGCACTCTTTCCAGCGCTTCCACATCCTTCTTATAGTGAGGTGACCAGAACTGCACACAATATTCCAAATGTGGTCTCACCAAGGTCCTGTACAGTTGCAGCATAACCCCACGGCTCTTAAACTCCAACCCCCTGTTAATAAAAGCTAACACACTAAAGGCGTACAATATTAAGGGAAAGACTCTTAGTACTGTAGAGGATCAGAAGGACCTTGGGGTCCGGGTCCATAGGACTCTAAAATCGTGGAGGAGGTGGTTAAGAAGGCGTATGGTGTGCTGGCCTTTATCAATCGAGGGATTGAGTTTAGGAGTCCGGGGATAATGATGCAGTTATATAAGACCCTCGTCAGACCCCACTTGGAGTACTGTGCTCAGTTCTGGTCGTCTCATTACAGGAAGGGTGTGGAAAAGATTGAAAGGGTGCAGAGGAGATTTACAAGGATGTTGCCTGGATTGAGTGGCATGCCTTATGAGGATAGGCTGAGGGAGCTCGGTCTTTTCTCCTTGGAGAGACGTAGGATGAGAGGAGACCTAATAGAGGTATAGATCGGGTGGACTCTCAGAGGCTTTCTCCCAGGGTGGAAATGGCTGCTGCGAGAGGACACAAGTTTAAGGTGCTGGGGGGTAGGTACAGGGGAAATGTTAGGGGGAAGTTTTTCACAGAGTGGAATCGGCTGCCGTCAGTGGTGGTGGAGGCAAACTCAATAGGGTCTTTTAAGAGACTCCTGGATGAGTACATGGGACTGAATAGGATGGAGGGTTATAGGTAAACCTAAAAGGTAGGGACATGTTCGGCACAACTTGTGGGGCCGAAGGGCCTGTTTTGTGCTGTAGTTTTCTATGTTTCCATTTGCTATCTCATTCAGGGCAAAGTTGTGTGGCAATAGGAGAAATGTGGGATCTAGCCAGCAATCTTTTTCAAATGAAACTTGAGTATAAAAGGCTAAATAGTGGCTGGGACATGAGGAATAACTCTCCTGCTCTTTGATGTAGTGCAGGGGGATCTGTTGTTCAGCTGAGGGGGCAGATGAGGCTTTGTTTTTCAGACCTGGCACCTCGGACAGTACAGCCCTCCCTCAGTACTGCACTGGAGTGTCAGCCTACATGCACCGTCGCTGGAGACTGGAATAAGCATCAGCAGAGAGGAAGTTACAGTTTCAGCTTGGTGACCTTTTACCAGAAGTGAAGGAAGATGATATGAGTTGCTAAACTGAGGGGAGGTGTCAGGAAGAACAAAGGGGCTTTGTGATGGGGGAGATTAAATAACATTTTAAATGAATTGATATTTGGTTCCTTTTCTTTTATAGCATTTTAATTCAGCCTCTTTCATCAACCATTTTATCTTTCAGCAATCTTGTTCTGGCATGTAATCTCTTTCTGTGTCTGAATTGCTGATTCTATTAATGTTTTTACCTTTTCGGTTATTGTTTCATTGTCAAGCTTCCCTTCAACTTCCTTCTGGAGGCTCTGAATAGTTTCTATCAGTGCTTGTTGAGAATTAAATACTGTGCAGTGCTTGTTGAGACTTTACGGTTCCAAAATCAGTTGTTTTATTTCCATTTTCTAAACGCTGTATTGCTTTGTTTCTTCTATAATCCTCACTATTCTCCTGATTCAGTTCTTCACTGGACTTGTTCCTATTTTCTAGTTGTGTTTTTTTTTTGTCCACCGAGTTCAGATTATTTTCCATTGACTTAATTCATCTCTCCTTCCTCTTCACTTCATTTTGAAACTTTTTCTCCAAGTTTGCTGTCAGCCATTTCATCATCATGTCTTGATGTCTGCTCTCGAGCTTTAATTCAATTCCTCTTTATGTTAATTTTTGGTTCATGGCGTCGCCCCCTCCTGGCTGGGGCCCCTCATTGGAAAATGGCAATGTCCATGGTGTGATCTATGTAGACACATATATATCATAGCAGCTAGATAGTCAACATCTTTTCTCAAAGGTAGGGGAGTCTAAAACTAGAGGGCATAGGTTTAAGGGGAGAGATACAAAAGTGTCCAGAGGGGCAATTCTTTCCCACAGAGGGTGGTGTGCATCTGGAACAAGCTGCCAGAGGCAGTAGTAGAAGTAGGTACAATTTTGTCTTTTAAAAAGCATTTAGACAGTTACATGGGTCAGATGGGTATAGAGGGATATGGGGCGAATGCGAGCAATTGGGACTAGCTGAGGGGTTTAAAGAAAAAGGGTGGCATGGACAAGTTGGGTCGAAGAGCCTGTTTCCATGCTGTAAACCTCTATGACCAGAGTTCAGAGCCTGCTGACTCAGAGGTGAGGTGCTACCCATCAAGGCCACTGTTGGGAACGGGTTAACAGACCTTCCAATTAAGTCCTAATTTGATGTCAGTTATTTAATAGAAGTCACTGATATAGAAAGGTGGCACTATTGGTTGGTGGAGAATTGTATGTGGAGTTGGATCAAAGCAATGAAGGTATTTTATGAAGAAGCAGAACTTGTGTCTCCTTCACACCAACCGAGAGGTTCAAACAGCCATGACTGACACTTTGTAAATATCCCAAACCACGTAGAATAGTTTTTTTTTTCATCTGTCCTTCTGTTAATGTGGAAAGCGTTAGTTTGCGATGGCTTGTGTTTACAATACTAAACTCTTGGGCTTGTATCCAAGCAGCCAGCCTGAATTCTAGTGAGTTATCTAATGTAATGAAGCGCAACGTGGAGAATCGCCCAGCTTGTGAGGAGGCGATCAGCTGAGCCTGGCCCTGTTGCACATCTTATCTTGCGGCGAACAACACTGGCCATGGAGAAGTATATGGTTTCAATTCCCTTTCTCTCTCTCTCCCTCCCTCCCCTCCTCACTATTCATCATTAGCAAATAACAGAAAATGTTAGTTTTGTAAATGATATGCACATAATATTGAAAACTGAAAAGGGCAGGCAATATCAAAGGATTAATGAATTAAATTATTCGCTGCATTCTTCCACATGAATATCTTCTGTGTTTAACTCACTGAATGTCAAACACTCTAATTTTTTTTCCCCCTCTTTCACCGTCTATATTTAGATATTACTCACAGGTGACTTGCTCCTCTCCTTTTCTTGAATTAAATAATATGCGATGTGGGTGGGAAGATAATCTTGCATTAATTTGCCAAAAAATATGGTTTTAAAAAAAATAATAAACTCGCTGAACTGTGCTCACAAGGTCCCAAAGCGCGGACCTGGGGCCAAATGTCTTGTCAATTAGTGGAACCCACAACACTTTAGAGAGATTTAACTGGCCAATCGTACGGCAGTTATCAGCTGTGGCTCAGTGGACAAGACTCACCCAGTGAATCAGACGGTTGGGGAGGGGAGGGGGGAGGGGGGGGGGGTCGAGTCTCATTGCAGAGACTGAGCACAATCTTGGGAGTGTCGTCAATTTGGCAAGACCCGTTTGCATGCTCAAGTGGGCGTCGGGGATCTCATTGCTCTATTCAAAAGTGCCAGGGGATTCTTCATGGTTTCCTAGTCAATATTTACTACTCCACAAGCATCTCTTACCAGGTTATTATCATATGACTGTTTGTATGTGTGTTTGCTGGCTGCAAATTGGCTGCTGTGTTTCCTACATTGTCAGCAGTTACTCCACTTCCAAAGTCCCCATCATGTGTTAAGTGCTTTGGGACATTTGGGTAATGAAAATACTATATGAATGCGAATGTTTTCGAAGCAAACAAGGCAACGGTCGGCTTTATACACATACTTTCTTGCACGTGCTTTCAAGTTGTAGGTCTTTGTCACAGAAATAGACTGCTTTATTTTCCGACAGTATTTTACAGAGCAATGTAGAATGTAGGAGCAGGAGGAGGCCACACGGCCCTTCAAATCTACTCCGCCATTCATTATGATCATGACTGATCATCCAACTCGATAGCCTGAGTGCGCTCTTTCTCTCTCTCTCTCCAACAAATACAATCCTAACCAACTCAATACGTCAGTCCTGCCATCCCAGAAATCAAGAATGTTTGGAATGAGGACATTCATAATTGGGAAAAATCATGCAAATATGATTTCCTTTGGGGGATTTATCATACAACAGTTCTCTACCTGTATGCTCAATATAAGAGTGTACAAAGCTATTGGGCAGGATGAGAAGATCTGGTCCATTATTCCAAACGGTTATAGTGACTCCTGCATCAGGTGAAGAGATCTCCTTACTCCCTCGAATGCAGAGCAGTTGGGAAAGCCAGGTCAAAGTTCCAAGGTCAATTTGGGGCTGGGGTTGGGGACAGCGATCTGAAGAACTCCTCTCTCCGCTCTGATGCAGGCTAGTCCAGGAGACCAGATTGACCACTGTGTGTTATTTAACACCTACCTCATAATGTGTTGCAATCTTTGTCCCAGTTGAGAGCCAACTCTTTTTAAAAAGGTAAAACTGGTGACTTTTTAAAAAAAGATTGAAGGTGGTTTCACTTTCAGATTAAACAATCAGAACTCAGTAATGAGGTAACTCATATATTTTCAGTCCCATTCCATTAAAAATTTTAGTTATGAAAGTGCATTTTGAAATGTGAATGTTAAGATAGGAGCCTCACTGATACATTCTGATAAGTTGGTGTACATTTCCCAACACGTTTGCCATGAGCATTAACGTTTTCCATTTGTTCAGGCTAATATACTTGTTAATTTTGTTCAGAAGGTTATTTTGATCCAGTCCAGTATGTTGTATTTGTAAAGACTTGGGATGGAATTTTCCTGTCCTGCCTGCCACAGGAATCGTAGCAGGCGGGCGGCAGATCATGCAAAGGTCCGTTGACCTCGGGTGGGATTTTCCGGTTTTGGGGTGAGCGCAGCTGGAAAACCCTGCCTTTGGTCTCAAGTTAAATAAAAACAGTGCTGGAAAAACTCAGCAGGTCTGACAGCATCAGTGGCGAGCGAGAGTTAACGTTTTTGGCCCAATATGACTGTTGTAATTTGAACCATAGACATATTGGCCCTGGTGACCTCTGTACCTCTCCACATCATGACTGCCCTGTTATCTCGGAGCAGCAAAAGGGGTCAGGATGAGACCAAAACAATGACCAATAAGTCTCCTGCTGACTTCCTGGTCTTTCCCATTGTCAGGTGGGTTTTGATTTTAGGTGGCCACATAACTGCCGGAAACAGGCAAGAGACTCGATACAGACCTGGATCCTTAAAAATCAACATGACCCAGATGCACTTTTGACATTGAGCATGCATCTCCTCAATGGCAAGACTCCCCAGGGATGTTGATGGTCAAACCATAAGGTTGATAAATGATGAAGAATTTGATACCTTTTTAAGTAGGCAGTAGGATAAGCATCTCTGCACTTGATGCTGCCCACACCTACCCCCACGCTTCATCCACTATCCTCTTGTATTTGATTTGTTATTGTCACATGTATTGGGATACAGTAAAAAGTATTGTTTCTTGCGTGTTATACAGACAAAGCATACCGTTCATAGAGTACATGGGGAGAAGGAAAGGAGAGGGTACAGAATGTAGTGTACAGTCATAGGGTGTTAAAGTTAAGAATGAGAGTAAAAGATAGAATTGGAGGGCATGCTGGGGACAGCTCACAAGGAGTCCCCTGGCTCCAGCGCCATCTTGACCCTTCTAGACCCATGTACGGATGCTTCTCTGGGCTCCCTGTCCATCCCTGCACCGTAAACCTGTGACCAATCACACATCAATGGAAACTTGCATTTGAAAACCTGACAAATTGTCCCAAAGGATGTCATGGGAGGATTGTCAAATGTGACAGAGCTGAGAAACAAAAGCTTGGCCTAAGTGGTAGGCTTGACGACAGAGAGCGACGGGGTGAGGTTTCAGGAGGGATTTTCAGAGTTTGGGGCTTCGGAGGTTTAGCAGCCATTGCTGGAGCAGTGAAAATCAAAGGTGCACAGAGGCCAGAATTGGTGAACTGAAGACTTCTCAGGAAGGAGGCAAGGCCATGGAGGGATTTGATCAGGAGAATTTTGAAATTGAGGTGTTGGTGGACTAAGACAAGTTGGCTCAGGAAGCACCGGGTTGATGGGTGAATGGCACTTGGTGTAATTGAGAAGTTAGGAGGATTGGCCATGCTAAATTGCGCCTTGGTGTCCAAAGATGTGCAGATTAGGTGGATTGGCCATGATCAATGTCTGGCGTTATGAGGGTAGGGCAGGGAAGTGGGCCTGGATAAAATGCTCTTTTGGAGAATCTATGCAGACTTGATGGGCCGAATGGCCTCCTTCTGCACTGTGGGGATTCTAAGGATAACAGATTACAGAGTTTTGGACATGTTTAAGTTTATGGAAGGTAGATGGGTATGAGGCTGGCTAAGAGATTGTTGGGATGGTCAAGTCGAGAAGTAACAAAGGCATAGATAGGGGTTTCAGCAGCAGATGAGCTGAGGAAGGGTGTGGGGACAGGCCACAGTATTGGTGCAAGTAGGAGATCGTGCTGATGGCAAGCAAGTGGGCCTGGCAGCCTATCTTGGTGTTAATTGGTTGCCAAGGTTTCCAACAGTGTTGGTAGCAGTGTCTGTTCTAAGGTTTTGAAGTACCACACACTGCCAGTTAAATGTAAATGAGGGCCAACTGTTAAATGGGCTTGGATTACCCTCCAGTAACATTGGGCGGGTACATGAATCACTCAGTCAGCTGCCTGCCGGAGGTGGGCGTCCAACCTCATTGCGTCCCACAGAGATCACTATTGTGCCGCACGCCTCTCCTGTTTCCCTGTATCTGATCAGCTGGTCACCTGTCACTCTGATGTTGATTTGTAATAGTGACAGGAATTGGGGTGGTAGCTGCTGTGAGGGCACTGGACTGGTATTAAAAAGACTGAGCTGTGAAAGTGCAACTGTTAGCACCCTCTAGATATGTGTTAGAGTTCAAACTGTCTGCCCGCACTCTCTAATGGGCCTCTTATCTGAAATGGTGTGTGCAGGATTGTTAGAATGTAACTGGTGACCACTTTCTATTGGATGTAATGTGACCAATGGTAACAAGCTGTAAAGGTCAACTGACCCAGTAAACCATGGAACCAATTACAGAATGATGTGATGGTCAACTGACACCGGGCAACTAAGAACCTGTTGGGAATTGTGGGGAGCTTAGAATCTTAAAATCCCTACAGCACAGAAAGAGGCCATTCGGCCCATCGGGTCTGCACCGACCACAATCCCAACCAGGCCCTACCCCCATATCCCTAGATATTTACCCACTAATCCCTCTAACCTACGCATCCTAGGACACTAAGGGCAATCTTTTAGCATGGCCAATCAACCTAACCCGCACATCTTTGGACTGTGGGAGGAAACCAGAGCACCCGGAGGAAAACCACGCAGACACGAGCTTGGATTGGCCCAGGACAAGGCCCCAAGTTTGGACTAATGAAGTTTCTTTATTTAAACCCTTTCTTTGATTTATAAGCTGGAGTAAGTTTTGTTATATTTTTATTATCTGTATTTGAAGAGTTCCTTTTGAAGAAACAAGGGTTAAGTTATTTTCCAATAGGATATCGAATGCATAATGGGATGCCTATCAATTATCCTTTTTCAAAAGCTGGAATATTCAGCATCAAATAATGCTTGCAGGTTAAAATGATTAGATTTATTTGAATACTAAATGGAAGCAGAAAAGGGGCACAAAGAAATCTTAAGAATATTCCTCTTGCAGGACACCGTATGGACTACATGAAAATTGGCCACCACATTTCAACAGTGACTACACTTCGCATACTTCATGGGGCTCAAAAGTACCTCCTGGACTATAAAGCATTTTGGCATGTTTTGAGGCTGTGAAAGTTGTTCTTTCTTTTGACGCTGCACTCTTTTTCATGTGCTCACTGTGCCTATTAATCCAACATTTTGGGGCAGGAGCGAGAATTTATTTGTTTCCGATTCCGAATAAATATGTTCACCGGTCAACAGGTAAATCAATATTTACCGACTTGGATTTTAAGCTTCTAAATGCCTTGTTTATTTCTTCAATGTCTGTAGACTTGGTGTTGGATCATTTTTGCACTGTGTTATCACTGAACTTTATTTGCATTCTTCCGTTCTGCGGGGTTTTAAAAAAAAAAATCTACGTGACACCTTAACCTCTCTTTTTGACTTGTTTTCCTATCCCTGTGTTGAAGTAGTTTGCTTTGCAGTCACAGGAAGAGAGGCAGGAATGAGGTGGCAGGTGGGAGTGGAAAATAAAGAGCAGTTGTGAGAACCAGACAGTACAGAAACGGCGTGTGGGGAGAGGATTGATGGGCGAAATTCATGACTATTCCAAAGGAGACTGACTTGAAAAGAGTCGACCTCTTGCTGGGTGTGCTCCACTAGACGTTATTAATTCAGTTTTGATGGTGGGTGTTGACAGCTATCCAACTGTCGGTTGTGTCACAATCAAGTCCAATCATGTCCTTGCCTGAGGACTGCAGACACTTTTTTTAAAAACAAAACATTATTGGTGGTGATGGTGGAACTATGACTTATGTTGTAGCTTTTAATTGAATGTTCTGAGGCATGTGACCTGGGACCTAGGTCATTGTGGTTTTGGCATGTTACAGAAATCTGACCGCCAACCTGTCAAGTTTCTGCCCCAAGGTCCCCGCACTTCCAACAGGGCCCATTTGGCAAGTCATTTGGTGATGGCAAACTGGCGATGGGGATAGTGCTGTGAACTTGGGTGTCCTTGATCAGGAATTTACACAAGTGAGAGATGCATGAAGGTTATTGGACACCTGTATTAGGACAGAAGTGTCTTTGTTTCAAGTTTCAAGTTTATTTATTAGTGTCACAAGTAGGCTTACATTAACACTGCAATGAAGTTACTGTGAAAATCCCCTAGTTGTCACAGTCCGGCACCTGTTTGGGCACACTGAGGAAGAATTTAGCACGGCCAATGCACCTAACCAGCATGTCTTTTGGACTGTGGGAGGAAACCGGAGGAAACCCACACAGACACGGGGAGAACTTCAGACAGTAACCCAAGCCGGGAATCAAACCTGGGTCCCTGGCACTGTGAGGCAGCAGTGCTAACCGCTGTGCCACCGTGTCACCCTTGTGAATGAACAGGTCCTCTTCAGGTTATGCCCTGCTCATTCCAAATAGGGGTAGGGGGTATGGTGGCAGAAAAGGTGCCTTTAAAAAATAGGCTGTCCCACTTTCTGCTGGCTGTGGAACCAGGCCCTCATGATCATCATCTTCATGGTCAAAGAAAGAAATGAATGGGCAGTGTGTCATCAGAAAAGTTAAGCAAATCCTGCACTCTGGGTCCCACTACCCCATTAGATCTCCTGCCCCATGTGCCCAAAGGTGAGAATCGGTCTGTTCAGTCACAAGAAAATCCATCTCAGAAACTCGGGGCCCTGAATAATCATCATCCTCGCATCAAGGTTATATCCAGGAATACAGGTCCCCAATCTGAGGCTGGGGCACTGCTCTGGCTCTGTCACTGGGTGAGGGAGTCTCAAATGGCAAAATGCTCTGAGAATGGTAGGCTTGATTGAGGTAAGCTGAACAGGCAGGCTGCAAAGGTGTGGTGCTTCATAGAACCCCTACAGTACAGAAAGAGGCCATTCGGCCCATCGAGTCTGCACCGACAACATTCCCACCCAGGCCCTATCCCTGTAATGTCTACATATTTACCTGCTAATCCCTCTAACCCTCATATTTACCTGCTAATACCTCTAATCTGCGCATCCCGGGACACTAGGGGGCAATTTAGCATGGCCAATCAACCTAACCCGCACATCTTTGGACTGTGGGAGGAAACCGGAGCACCCGAAGGAAACCCACGCAGACACGGGGAGAATGTGCAAACTCCGCACACAGTGACCCGAGCCGGGAATCGAAACCAGGTCCCTGGAGCTGTGAAGCAGCAGTGCTAACCACTGTGCTACCATGCCGCCCATATGGGCCACCTATTACCCCTGCCGGAAACCCATTGCAGAATGCCCACTGCAGTGGAAAGTGGCCCTTTTCCTTTCATGGGAAGTGGGTGTCACTGGCAGGGTCAGAATTTCTTGCCTATCCCTAATTGCCCTTGAATGAGTGGCTTGGTAGGCCATTCTGTGGGCAGTCAAGCACGTTGCTATGGGCCTGGAGTCCCATGTAGGCCAGACCAGGCAAGGACAGGAGATTTCCTTCCCTGAAGGACATTAGTGACCCGGATGGGTCTTTACGATAAATAATAGTTTCATGGTCCCGACTACTGAGACCAGCTTTATATTCCAGACTTGTCAATTGAAGTTGAATTCCACCAGCTGCCACGATGGGATTTGAACCCAAAACATTAGCCTGGACCTCTGCTACTTCATTTTACATATCACTGCGCCATCATCTCCCACTTAAATGGCATCTCCCTCCCCCCGCAACACGTTTGTCTGCCTTATTCCAGCCACCACCCCCTCCATCCCAATATACTGGGAAAACCTCAGTCCGTTAATCTTGTTTCTGTTACCACAGATGTTGCCAGACCTGCGGAGTGCTTCCGGCATCTTTTGGTTTTTTTTTTAAATTTCTGATTTCCAGCATCCACGTATTTTGCTTTTGTTTTTCTTTAGTTTCTTCCTAGCCGAGAGGGACAGCGAGGCCGATTGTAGGGGGTTTGACCCCACACAGTCGTGGGTATTGAAATTAGGACCTCCCTGCTTATTATGGCTTCCGTCTATCCCTGGAAAGGAGAGTTGTACCAGTCCGCGTCATGGGCCAGTACTGCATGTGGCCAAAACCACAGCACATGCTCAGCGATATACAAATAAAATTGGAGAATGTGGTACAGTCAACTTGTGCGATCAAGCTGACCACAATCTGTTATCCTGGGCAGTCTTTCAGCTTCAGCCCTGCAGTGTTGTTTTTCCACGTATATACAGTTTCTGCCTGCTCCCACCATACTTGGCCACTCATTCAAGGACAATTGGGGATGGGCAAGAAATTCTGACCCTGCCAGTGACACCCACTTCCCATGAAAGGAAAAGGGCCACTTTCCACTGCAGTGGGCATTCTGCAATGGGTTTCCGGCAGGGGTAATAAGTGGCCCACAGAGAAGCACCACACCTTTGCAGCCTGCCTGTTCAGCTTACCTCGATCAAGCCTACCATTCTCAGAGCATTTTGCCATTTGAGACTCCCTGCTTTGGCCAAAACGCCAACATACCTGGGACTTCCCGGGGGGCTCTGACTCTTTGATCAACTGGACATATTAAGGACCACAAGTTGATAAGTCCACCGTCATTTTTTTCACCTATTTGAAAACCAGTGGCACGTAAACAAGGTTCATTTTGGATCTTTGGAGTCCGAATCAAATCTCCTATTTGAGGAAGTGCGGGTTTGGAATTTTTAATGTCAAAAGTGCTTTTTTTTTTTTAAAATGGGTATGACTGACACTAAAACACATCATGCCTTTCAAGTTGGATTATACCAATGAATATCTTCCTGCACATCATCAAACTTTCTTTTAATCTGACATGTCGGGAACTTTTTCAGGCTTCCCAGATACTTAAAGTATACTGATAAATAAAGGTATAAGAAATGTACGGATCATGCTGTTCATTGCCCTGAAGTGCTAGAATGAGCAGAGGCAGGAGCCAGTTGCCTCTGAAAAAGGCTCTTCTCCCTCAGTTGGGTCAACTGTGGCATCCTGCTTGATGGCCTAGTTATTGAGAGGATGGCTGCCAGATCAAGCCGTCTTCCTGCGCAGTGCTCACCTTTTTTCATAGAAATCATAGAAACCCTACAGTGCAGAAGGAGGCCATTCGGCCCATCGAGTCTGCACCGACCACAATCCCACCCAGGCCCTACCCCCACATATTTACCCGCTAATCCCGCTAACCTACGCATCTCAGGACTCTAAGGGGCAATTTTTTAAACCTGGCCAATCAACCTAACCCGCACATCTTTGGACTGTGGGAGGAAACCGGAGCACCCGGAGGAAACCCACGCAGACACGAGGAGAATGTGCAAACTCCACACAGACAATGACCCGAGCCGGGAATCGAACCCGGGACCCTGGAGCTGTGAAGCAGCAGTGCTAACCACTGTGCTACCGTGCCACCCCACGGTTTCCGAAGATGTTCTTGAATGAGGTGCTCCTAGTCACTTTATCCTTGTGCTCTGCTGTGAGACGACCAAACTTTTTGGCAAACCAAGTAAACTAAGTCAAATTAACAAGGGGAAAAATTAAAAGAGGCAGCTCCCAAAAAGGAGGGGGAAGTGCCCGAAATAAAAAAACAAAGTGGAAAGGAAACTTATAACATCAAATCAAAATGTGATTAAAGGGGTCAGTAATGCATGCCAGTCCCTGCGGTGCCCAGCGGGCATGGAAGGCGCTGCGAGATGACCAATATCACAATCTAAACAAAAAGAAAATAAATCCTGTGGACAACTCTCTCTCCGTAACTTGACACTCCTTGCTCTTGATTTTCTTTGGCACTGTATGATAATTTGGTTCGTTTGTAAAGTTCAGTGACGATCACGTCTGCCCCACTTGTTACCTAATCAAACCCCTCAGTGCAGAAGATTGTGAAGCCTGTGTTGAATACTGGTGCTGTTCTCCAGCTGAAGCTGATGAGAAACTATCTGACTGGAGCTCATCTCTCTAGTGCCTGACTCTGCCAGCCATTAACATACAGAGGGATCTGGGCGTGCGGGTCCAAATTCCCTAAAAGTGGCAACACAGGTGGCCAATGTGATTGAGAAAGTATATGGCATGCTTGCCTTCATCGGCCGGGGCATTGAGTACATGAGGTTGGGAAACCATTTTGCAGCTTTATAAAACCTTGGTTAGGCCGCATTTGGAGCATTGCATGCAGTTCTGGTCAACACACTACCTAAGGGATGTGGAAGCTTTGGAGAGAGTGCAAAGGCGGCTCACCAGTATGTTGCCTGGTCTCGAGGGTGTTGGCTATGAGAAGAGGTTCAATAAACCAGGATTGTTTTCACTGGAAAGGCTGAGGGGAGACCTGATGGTCATGTACAAAATTGAGCGGCATAGACAGGGTGGATAGTCAGAGGCTTTTTCCCCAGAGTGGAAGCGTTAATTACAAGGGGGCACAGGTTTAAGGCAGATATGTGGGGAAATCTTTCACGCAGAGAGTGGTGGGTGCCTGGAACGCGCTGCCAGAGGAGGTGGTGGAAGCAGGCACATTAGCAACATTAAAGAGGCATCTTAATAGGTACACGAATAGAGGGATACGGACCGAGTAAGGGCAGAAGGTTATTTTTAGTGTGGTTAGGGCATCATGATCGGCACACGCTTGGCAGGCCGAAGGGCCTGTTCCTGTGCTGAACTCTTTTTGTTCCTTGCAATCAACTGCATCTTGAATGCCTCTAATTATTTAACTCTACCAGCTGCTGGTGATTCCAAACAATTAGCACCCTTTGAATAAAGCTTAGTAACATTCATGTTCTCTTCAGTAGCTTCGATTTATGAACTTTGGTCCTACTAGCCTGACTTTTAAAATAGAACGTCAGATAACGTATTGGTTTTCTCTCCCCTTTTTAAGGGTGGCACAGTGGTTAGCACTGACAAACACCAGGAATACCACACATGGCTCAGTCTCCCCAGAATCAGCAGCAAAGGAAATTCCCCCCTTCCCAGAGTTTAAGGAGCAGCAGTGTATCAGCACTGAGGAGATGTCTTATCGCCAAGGACAATACTTCTACCATTCCGAAAGACAAGTGCACCTGCTGACAACGCATCGGGAGCAAGGGACCCGGGTTTGATTCCCGGCTTGGGTCTCTGTCTCTTTGGAGTTTGCACGTTCTCCCCATGTCTGTGTGGGTTTCCTGCGGATGCTCCAGATTCCTCCCACAGTCCAAAAGACGTGCTGGTTAGGTGCACGGGCCATGATAAATTCTCCCTCAGTGTACCCAAACAAGCGCTGGAATGTGGCGACTCGGGGATTTTCACAGTAACTTTATTGCAGTATTAATTTGGATTAACTGTCCCTCGTTATTTGGAGTTGTTCTTTTGACTGCCCGTTACTAGATATTCAATGGATTTTCTTTCTATGCCATGGTAGCCAGAACAGAACTCAGTTCTAAAACACACACTGGTGCATCTCTGGATCCTAACATGGTCTCTGTAGATTTGTATTTAACTTGAATACATCCCAGCATCCTCTTTACTTTCTGCACTGTTCAATCTATATTTCTCCATGTCTCCATTTTAGTTCTACTCATTATTTACTAAGACTCAACATTGTTTTGGTATGAGTAGCAATTGTTAACTAACCACAGGAAAGGTTATGGGTTCGAATCCCGTCATAGCAGGTGGGGGAATTTGAATTCAATTAAAAAAATAAATAAATCTGGAATTAAGAATCTACCGGTGACCATCAAACGATTGTTGATTGTTGTAAAAACCCATCTGGGTCACTAATGTCCTTTTGGGGAAGGAAATCTGCCCTCCTTACCCAGTCTGGCCTGCATGTGACTCCAGAGACACAGCAATATGGTTGACTCTTATCTGCCCTCTGAAATGGCCGAGCAAGACACTCCGTTCAAGGGGCAATGAGGGATGGGTAGTAAATGTTGTCCTAGCCAGCACCACCCATGTCCCACGAATGAATTTTTTTAAAAAAAATACATTTTCAGTTTGTGTTTCAAACCTCTTGCAGAGACTCTAAATTCAAGCAAAAAAAAAAGTGGGTTTCCTCCGGGTGCTCCGGTTTCCTCCCACAGTCCAAAGATGTGCGGGTTAGGTTGATAGGGCAATTTTTTTTAGCTTGGCCAAAGTGTCCCGGGATGCGAGGATTAGTGGGTAAAATATGGAGGGATATGGGGGTAGGGCCTGGGTGGGATTGTGGCCGGTGCAGACTCAATGGGCCGAATGGCCTCTTTCTGTGCTGTAGGGATTCTATTCTATTCTCATATAATTGCCCACCATTCCTGAATCAAGAAATGAAGCACTCAATGACCAAAAATGCTCGTGCACTCTGCTTTTTACCAGCTATGCACAAAGGTTAAAGTTCTTTCTCGTGCGCGAGTGAGGTCACATGACCACCACCAGTGTCCCTGGCTCATTTTGGGTTTTTTCGCCCACTGCCAATCAGAAATTCCATTAGTCGCTGCACTCCGGCGCCTGTTCGGGTACACTGAGGGAGAATTTAGCATGGCCAGTGCACCTAACCAGCATGTCTTTTGTGGGAGGAACCTGGAGGAAACCCACGTAGACATGGGGAGAACATGCAATTGCATTTTCCACCTCTAGATTCCCAAGTAACCATGTTTGGCTAGTGGCTAACTTATTTCGCAATCCCACTTTACTCGTGTCACTTTTGACTTTCTAGTCATTCGCCTAATTGCATAATGGAATTGAAGCTGTTCTGTGAATCTTTAACTCCATCTCTTTCTGATTTTACTGCGTTCATGATGTTTGCCACACAATTGTGCTGGTGTTTTTGATTTGGAACGGAGCATTGACCCTAAAGTATTTGTTCAACCTGCTCTCCCCATCTAACATGACACCTTCCTGTTTAGGCTCTGAGCAGCGATTTGCATCCAGCATCTAGGTCTTCGGACACCATTTACATGAATCAAAACCGGCATCCTTATCTGACCCAAGTAAGGAAAGGGCTTGCACTTGTATAGTACTTTCATGACCTCTAATATGCCAGAGCACTTTATAGCAAATGTGCACGAATAAAGAGTAATTATTGTCAGGAATGTAGGAAATACAGCAACTGATTTGTGGACAGCAATCTCCCACAAGCAACAACATAAGTTACTGAATCATCCATTTTTAGTGTTGGTCGAGTGATGAATGTTGGCCAGGGAGAACTCCACTGCCCTTCTAATAGTTCCATGGGATCTTTTTTACTTTCAACTCGGAGAGTATTAGCTTAATGTCTTATCCAAAAGTCATTGCAACACTCCCTCAGTGCTGTGCTGGTGTGTTAGCCTGCATTCAAGTCTTTGCAATGGGACCTGAACCCGCCAGGTAAGTGTGCTACCACGGAGCCAAGGCCAGTACAATGTCCAGGATTAACAATTGACCTCTAGTTGTGGAATATTGTTTCTTGGGAACGATATCCCTTTCAGAGAGTAGTTAGTTGCACCTGTACTCACAAGCCAAGACTACGTGACCAGGTTTATTTAGATGTAGAAGTAACCACTCGACCCATTGAGTCTGCTCTGCCATTCGATGAGATCGTGACTGATGCGAAACGATAATCCTCAGCTCCCACTTTATCCCCATAACCCTTGATTCCTTTACTGATTAAAAATCATTCTCAGTCATGAACATACTTAACGACCCAGCCTCTAAAGCCCTCTGCAGTAAAGAATTCCACAGATTCACTACCCTCAGGAGAAATTCCTCTTCCTCCTCTCTGTCTTAAATGGGTGACCCCCTTCCTCTGAGATTATGTCCTCTGGTCCTAAACTCTCCCACAAGGGGAAACAACCTCTCAGCATCTACCCTGCTAAGCCCCTTGAGAATCCTATCTGTCTCAATAAGTTACACTCATTCTTCTGAACTCCAATGTGCACAATCCCAACCTACTCAACTGCTCCTCATGAGAAAATCCCTCTATACTATATGTAATGGTGCCATATAACACCTTTGTCCAATCAGTAGGCAGAATAAAATGGGCTGAATGGATGCCTTCTCTGCTGAATTATTCTATAAAACAACAAGATACTGAATCACCCCACTAAACTGGAATTTTAAAACTCTTTTACTTCATTCTTTAAGTTACAAAGCCTATGAGTAGAGTGGACCGGACAGACCTGAATCCATCTCCTTGCTTGCTCCAAAAACCTGAATCCAATTCACGGTCCCCCCCCCCCCCCCAAGACAGACAAACCAGATCCAAGCATTGCATCCCATCTTGGGTTTGATCTTAACCAAAAGGCTGAGAAGCGATATCTGTCATTAAGCAGTGGGATTGTCAAATTTGCCTTTTTGTAGATCTCCCGCATGTGGACTGTGTGAATTACACTCTTCACAGAATGGCAATTTCCTGCCAGCGCTGAAACTGAGCAAGTTTAGCTGGAATTTACAAGCTCATAACCATCCCCTTGATGCAAACAGTCTGAGATTTTTAACAGATTGCAAGCAATGAGGTGTTAACGCCTGAATACTACTTGCTTTCTCCCTTTCCCTTTGAGAGGTTATAATTGTCCATTTACTGTCAGTATGCAGCAGTTAACATCTCCAATACTGCAGGCAGCAATTGCTTGACTTGAGCCATTTGGTCAAGCAATGAAACAAATAATCTATGTTTCCCCATTGATTTACATCAGGCGTGGGGATGTTCATTTACATTGAATCAGATACTGAAGCTCTGTGCATATGCAGTAAGATCTGGATAATACTCATGCCACACAAGTGTGCCAGACAATGACCATCTCTACAAAGAATCTAACCCTTGACATCTAATGGCAGTACCATTGCTGAGTTCCCCTGTTATCAGCATCTTGGGGGTTATCATTGAAACAAAACTGAACTGGACCATCCATATAAACACAGTGACTACAAGAGCAGGTCAGAGATTGGGATTTGAGAGCAACTTGCCTCCTGATCCTCCCAAAGCCTGTCCATCTGTAAGGCACAAGTGTGGAGTGCAATAAAACATTCTCCACTTGCCTGGATGTGTTCAGCTCCAATGACGTTCATCCAGTCCACAAAGCAGCCCACTTAACTGATACCATCCACCAGAATAAACATTCACTCTCTCCATGACTGACGCACACATACAAGATGCATTGCAGAAACGCATCAAGACCCCTTTGACAGCATCTTTTCAAACCTGGTGCCTCTACCACCCAGAAGGTCAGGGACAACAAGATACATGGGAATACCAGCACCTTCAAAAACCCTTCCACAATCATTCCCCATCCTGACTTGGAATTGTATCACCATTCCTTCTCTGTTACTGGATCAAAATCCTGGAACTCTCTTCTTAACAGCACTATGGGTGTCCCTACACCACATGGACTGCAGCTGTTCAAGAAGCAAGTTCATCACCACCTTCTCGAGGGCAATTAGGGATGGGCAATAAATAAGCCAAGCCAATTACTTCTATGTCCTGTGACAGAATTGAAAAATACATTGTTTGGGAATACTGACCTACTCACCTACTTGGCTGCACAGTGAAGAATGAATCCTTTGTCATGGGTTGAAGCCAACCATCCATTTTATTCTAATTTCACATAGTAAAATACAAAAAAAATCTCTTTCAACTTCAGACTCCAGTTTCCTACAGTGAATGGTTTCATTATTTTTGCTTTCATTGATGTTCAGCCAGTCAATGGTCTTTGTAATTGTACCCCCTCTTTAAACAATAAACTGGGGAATCCTGTGCTGCTCTGTATGGTGGGCTACTGGATGGGCTGTTTAATTATCCCAACAAGAAACTGTCCTGCGTTTGTAGACTTTCCCACGACCTTGTGACATCCCAAAGTGTTTCATGACCAATTAAGTACTTTACAAAAGTAGCTTGTGGAATCTTGCTGTGCACACATTTGCCACATTACAAAAGTAGCTACACTTTGAATGTGGCAAATGTGTGCATGGTCAGATTCCACAAGCAACAATGAGATGTGCCACAACATTCTGTTTAATGGGTTGAGCAGTAAATATTGGCCAAGACATCAGGAAAACTCACCTGTTCTTAGAAGTGTCCCCATGATATTTCAGTGTCTTCCTAAGAAGGCAGAAAGGGCCTCGGTTTAACGTTACTTGCACAGGATAACACCTCCCACGTTGTCAGCCTGGATTATGTGTTCAAGTCTCTTTAGAGTGGTTCGTTACTCCTATTTTCCTTCTGACTTCTAAGGCAAGAAGGCATCACTGAGCCGTTTATCGCAATGGCTGCTGCTTTGTGGTCACTGAACTACATCTAACTGCATTTATACTAGATTACTGCATGTAGTGGGGTACATTTGGGTTCATATTAATTATTGCTATACTGAATATATGTTGGTATACTGGGTATAGCAGTCTGCAACATTCAACTAATGAAAAGCAGCTATTGATGTGTAACATCATTAGGGATTCATTTATCAATGACTTGGTGATATCAGTAGATAAACAGCTAATATGACAGTGTTGTTATAACAGAGATGCTTCACATTTAAAGTGTACTAACACTTGGTTAATGGAGAGAGGGAGCAAGATTACACCTAAACCCCACTGATATGACACTGCAGTCACTTCTCAGCTGAAAGTGTAATTTTGTACTCCAAGGGTATTCTGTAAATGACACTACTTCTGCTCTGTTTACAGTCCAACTCAATGGAGCCTTTTCTCATAAAGCTGTACACTAACTGGAAGATATGTAATGTAGGATAAAGTATCTGAGATTCATTTTTCTTTCCTTTGGCAAGGGACACGATGAAACATAATCTAGGAAACCCTCCCAAAAAAAGCACAAATAATTTGCAATACACCCCTTCTAAAAATATCACTGCAGCAATTTTAGTGGGAACTGAAACAGTGACCACTCTATCAAATATTTGTAAGTATGATGTTTGGGTGGAGTTCTAAATGTGGTAATGGTGAGAGGCTGGATGGGCTGAGGTAGGTTGGAATGTCAGTGGCAAGGTGTGGGTGTACTGGGTGAGGACGATTCTGGCAAGCGTGGTAACTGTAGAAAGTAGGTTGCAGAGGGCTGTTGGGATGTGTGGTGATTTGATAGGGGAGGGTGGTAGCTAGGGGGTAAGTTTCTTGAGAACAGAAGGTTGTTCTCTGGTCTGGAATGCTGGTTGGTGAAGGATAGTACTGGACTTCACTCAGTCCACCATTTATTTAGAGTTGAATGTTACAAGCATACACCTCTGAACAGAACCTCACCACTCTGTGTCTCCCTGTGCTCAAGTTAACACCTCTAATCCCCATCACCAGCATATTAAAACAAACTATACAATTAAGAGGGTTGGGAGAGAGATGTGGGTGTTTGTACTGAGAGTGGATGGCGATGCTGTAAAAGGCAAGAATCCAGAGTTAGTCCTCTTCAATGTGCAGCAGTGGCCCATATTTAAGGGCATTAACAAGAGACTTTCTTCTGTTACTGCTGGATGAATTTAGCTGTGTGTTTGATGTGTTCATCTGAGGAAAGAGTAGCGCTCCGTAAGTTTGTGTTTCCAAATGAACCTGTTGGACTTTAAGCTGGTTTTGTGAGACTTTTTACTGTGAACCTTTTTAAAAGAAATGTCTCCTGCTATCATAGAAACACAGAAGATAGGAGCAGGAGTTGGCCCTTCGAGCCTCCTCCGCCATTCATCACAATCATGGCTGATCGTTCAACTCAATAACCTAATCCTAATCCAAACTGATCACTGGTTCTGAGGGAACTCCTCCCTGCCCTGCAGTCACCAAGGCTGCATTCTTGGCCAGAAGCACTTTCGAAGCTTCTGTAGGGAAGGTATGAAACCTTGAAGTTAGTGTTTAGGTGGGGACTATAGGAGAATCAGTGAGGGGGGTGACTGGGGTGGGGGGAGAGAATTCTAATCTAATCTGTGGAAATGTTTACTCCAGCATGTGAGTGGTCAATTTATAGAATAGGCTCTCCAGGGATGTGGTGGAGACTGGCTGTTTTCTTTCAAACGCTAATACTCTTTCTGAGAAAAATATTTTGGGATATGATAGGTTAGTAATTTGGGATGAGACGTGGTCGGGAAGAAATGGTGACTTGGAACTCCTGGTCCCCAACACTATTCGCCACTGGGATTTCCCTCACTTTGGGTCTGCTGTAAACTCATTGGAGATTGGTTGTCATGATTAGTCCACATCTTCATTATCACTGTACCATGCAACTACAGGCTAGTAATTAGTGAACCAGTCATTCCCTGGTCTTTATGTAACTGTGACAGAGACAGCCATCACAAAATGAAGTGACATGGGCTTTTGGTGCATTAATCGCTGATAGTCAGAGTCATAGAGGTTTACAGCATGGAAACAGGCCCTTCGGCCCAACTTGTCCATGCTGCCCTTTTTTGCTTAAAACCCCTAAGGTAATCCCAATTGCCCGCATTTGGCCCATATCCCTCTACACCCATCGTACCCATATAACTGTCTAAATACTTTTTAAAATACAAAATTGTACCCGCCTCTACTACTACCTCTGGCAGCTTGTTCCAGACACTCACCACCCTCTATGTGAAAACATTGCCCCTCTGGACACTTTTGTTGCCCCTCTGGACACTTTTGTATCTCTCCCCTCTCACCTTAAACCTGTGGCCCCTAGTTTTAGACTCCCCTACCTTTGGGAAAAGATATTGACTATCTACCTTGTCTATGCCCCTCATTATTTTGTAGACCTCTATACGGTCACCTCTCGGCCTCCTACGCTCCAGAGAAAAAAGTCCCAGTCTAGATAATGCTGCAGCTTTATAGGACCCTGGTTAGACCCCACTTGGAGTACTGCGCGCAGTTCTGGTCACCTCATTACAGGAAAGATGTTGAAGCCATTGAAAGGGTGCAGAGGAGATTTACAAGGATGTTGCCTAATTGGGGGGCATGCCTTATGAGGATAGGTTGAGGGAGCTTGGTCTCTTCTCCCTGGAGAGACGAAGGATGAGAGGTGACCTGATAGAGGTTTACAAGATGTTGAGAGGTCTGGATAGGGTAGACTCTCAGAGGCTATTTCCAAGGGCTGAAATGGTTGCTACGAGAGGGCACAGGTTTAAGGTGCTGGGGGGTAGGTACAGAGGAGATGTCAGGGGTAAGTTTTTCACTCAGAGGGTGGTGGGTGAGTGGAATCGGCTGACGTCGGTGGTGGTGGAGGCAAACTCGTTGGGGTCTTTTAAGAGACTTCTGGATGAGTACATGGGATTTAATGGGATTGAGGGCTATAGATAGGCCTAGAGGTAGGGATATGATCGGCGCAACTTGTGGGCCGAAGGGCCTGTTTGTGCTGTGGCTTTCTATGTTCTATGTTCTATGTTCTATCCAGCCTCTCCTTATAACTCAACCCATCAAGTCCCGGTAGCATCCTAGTAAATCTTTTCTGCGCTCTTTCTAGTTTAATAATACCCTTTCTATAATAGGATGACCAGAATTGCACACAGTATTCCAAGTGTGGCCGTACCAATGTCTTGTACAACTTCAACAAGACGCCCCAACTCCTGTATTCAATGTTCTGACCGATGAAACCAAGCATGCCGAATGCCGCCTTCACCACTCTGTCCACCTGTGACTCCACTTTCAAGAAGCTATGAACATGTACTCCTAGATCTCTTTGTTCTGTAACTCTCCCCAACGCCCTATCATTAACTGAGTAAGTCCTGCCCTGGTTCAATCTACCAAAATGCGTCACCTCGCATTTGTCTAAATTAAACTCCATCTGCCATTCGTCAGTCCGCTGGCCCAACTGATCAAGATCCCGTTGCAATTGGAGATAACTTTCTTCACTGTCCACTATGCCACCAATCTTGGTGTCATCTGCAAACTTACTAACAACTATGTTCTCATCCAAATCATTAATATAAATGACAAATAACAGTGGGCCCAGCACTGATCCTTGAGGCACACCGCTGGTCACAGGCCTCCAGTTTGAAAAACAACTCTCTACAACCACCCTCTGGCTTCTCTCAAGAAGCCAATTTTGTATCCGTTTAGATACCTCACCCTGGATCCTGTCAGATTTAACTTTATACAACAGTCTACCATGCGGTACCTTTCACACTGCTCATGATTGAAAGGGATTATTAAAGGAACAGTTTTTATGTCAAGTAGTTTCATCAGAAATGTTGTTTTCATCAACAAAATTTATGGCTCTAAGAACACCAGGAAGTCTGGCCACAATAGGATGGGATAAATTCTTTCATGGAATGTGGGTATCGCTGGCCGGGCCAGCATTTGTTGCCCATCTCTAAATGCCCTTGAACTGAGTGGCTTGCTCGGCCATTTCAGAGGGTGGTTAAGAATCAACCACATTGCTGTGGGTCTGGAATCCAATGTAGGTCAGATCAGGTAAGGATGGCAGATTTCCTTCCCTAGACCAGATGGGTTTTTATAACAATTGATAAAAGTTTAAAGTTTATTTATTAGTCACAAGTAAGGCTTGCATTAACAATGCAATGAAGTTACTGTGAAATTCCCTGAGTCACCATTGTCTGTTCGGGTCAATGCACCTCATCAGCATGTCTTTCAGACAGTTTCATGGTCACCATGCAGTACTTTTAATAGTTCTGGGATTAGGTTTATGGCGATGAGGGATTTTGGGAATGCTGGAGTGGGTCCTGAGTCCAGGGAGCACTGCACGAAAGATCTTGAGAGATTATTAAAAAGTTCTGGGATTCGGGGAGCATTGGGTAAGTCTGTGAACACTGGAATGGTGATCTGACAGATTAACAGGCACTGCGAAAGGTTGAGTGATTCCGGGATAGGGTTGGTGACGCTACAGAGATAGTGGGTGTATGGGATTTGGGACAGAAAGGGAGGTCAGGGTCTTGGAGTATTGGCAGAAGCCTTGCTTGGAGGCCAAGAGTGGAAGAGAACCCACTAGAATGAGACTGGTAAAACTTCAGGCTCCTGCAGCTAATTTAGTCCTTGAAGCACTTAATATGTTTGCTCAGCTTTTTAATAATCTCCAATTTTATAAAAAAAACATGTTTTTAAGGAAGTTTCAGTTTCCAAATTTGGATTTTAACAAAAGTTCATTGTTAAACTGTAAACAGTTCTTGTTAAGTCACAAGAGTTCTCCCTCCCACCACTGTTGATATGTGCACTTTAGGGCACTGGTGGAAATAAGACTTGAAGTGGGGGAAAGTTTCCACTCATACCAGCAGATATTGCAGATGGTGAACTGACACTGAATCTGTGCACCATTTTGATCTGAATCTGAAACGGCACTCTATTTAAAACCTGCTACCATACCACTGAGAATGTGGTGGTCCCTGAGAAGATGTAGGGAAGATTTACCAGAAAGATTCCAGGAACAAAGTTTAATTGCAAGGTTGTGAGTTGGGGTTGCTCCCCTTGGAGCAAAGGAGGTTGCGGGTGATCCGAAGTGTACAGGATTAGATGGGCGTGGGTTTAGCTCAATTGGCTGGACAGCTGGTTTGTGATGCAGAGCAAAACCAACATTGCAGGTTCGATTCCCATACTGGCTGAGGTTATCCATGACCACCTCAACCTTGCCCATTGCCTGTGGTGTGGTGATCTTCCAGTTAAATCACCGCCAGTCAGCTCTCTCCTCTCTCAAAGGGGAGAGAAGCTTGTGATCCTCTGGGATCTTCATTTCACAGGATTCTGACAGGTTTAGACAAGGTAGGCAGAGGAAAGCTGTTCTCATTAACTGATGGTGCTAGGTCCAAGAGGCACAGATTGAAGATTTTGGGCTGGGGTGCGAGGAACAACTGTATAGCAAGTAGTAATTACCTGGAACTCGCTTTATATGTGGGTGGTGAATGTGATAACATGAATAATTCCAAAAGGAAATGGGCATTTGAGAGAAGTAACATGCAGAGCAATGGAGATGGGACTGACTGGATTGTTCTTTGGAGAGCTATTGTAAATATGATGGAACGAATGGCCTCCTGAGCTGTTACCAGCCCAAGCCTGAGATAATATCTAGCTCGTTGAGTACCCCTGCTCTGAGAGGTCCAGATCAACATTGGCTTGTTGCGGCTTTGTTTTTAAATGTGACTTGAGTAACAATATATTTTAAAAATGGCTTTGTGGAAACCAGTTTGTTTTAATTTCCTCACTGGGCTTTTCGGTGAGAAACAAAATAGTTTCACCATGAGGTACAGGTCAGCCAGGATCTTACTGAATGGGCTTGAGGGGCTGAATGGCCTCTTGTTTCTGGTTGTTAGAAAATGAAAGACGTTCTGGTGGCTGATGTGCTGAGTAATCTGGGCTTTACAGACGTTTATTTTTAGCACTATCTGTCAGTGACACTCCCAAGTATTTTCAGCAGAATTCCGTTCCGTTTAGGTGTGGCTTATTACACTCCCCTGGGTTTCAATTCTGGTTTTCTGGGAATTGGGGCTGAAGAGTAAGGGTTACTGGCAGGAATACACAAACCATCCCTTCCTGCAATTGAACTGCACCTACCCGGAATCTCTTACTATAAACACTGGATATTTTCAACTTTTGTTTTGCCACGGCTAAGACATTCCATCTAAAAATTTAATTGCCATTGTGTCACGTCTGTAATCTGCTCAGCATAACTTAATGGAACAATTTAAATTAGCCTCAAAATTTTGTTTCTCCGAGATCAGAAGTATTTGCGTGGGCGTACTGTCTGGTCTGTATTCTGGGGTGTGTGTCTCTCTTTGTAAAGGTGGAGGGAAAGTGTGTGGGTCTCCCTCTGGGGGTGAGGTGTGTGTGTGTGTGTGTGTGTGTGTGTGTGGGGAGGACGGGGGAGGGTTTGTGTTTGGGGGTATACATGCCTGTGCCTGTTTTCTCCCATTCTCTAAACAAATACTACTGTGCTATCCCTAACCGAACTGCATAGCCACAGGTCAAAATAATTCCCAAGGTTTTTATTTCCCTCTTTGGGGGGGGGGGGGCGGGGGGGGGAGTCAATCTTGATCGAAAACTTGATTTCGTGTCTGTTGGCATTTCAGTCTCTGGGTGGGGTAATTGAAAAACTGGAGCCTGGCTTGCGATTGGGTCCGAGAACAGTTCTAGTGCTGTTGCCAACCTTTCACTAATGACGTGAATTGCCTGGATTTCAAAAAACACGCCCACCACACTTGTGCTTTCTTTAAAGCTACTTCCATAATTGAGTACTCTAAATAGAAATAGTGACATGGAATAATTCGGCCTTCTGTCTTTTTTTTTGTGACATAAATGATTGTGGCAGTGATTAAGGATCAAGCTCCTGCTCATGAGTGCTGTCGTAATCATTTCTTTTGTATTGTCACGTAGTGGGAGTTTTGGGGGCATGGATTCTGGTATATTGTGTTACAAAAATAGAATTGGCTTTTGTCTCGAATGAAACTGTTACAGTTGAGGACAAATCTTGTTGACCAGTGTAGTTGTTGCGCCGATGAAAGTGTTCTTATTAAAGAGAGAGTTTATGTTTATGTGCTTTTTCTGACCTTTGGAGCATTCCAAAGTGCCATATAACCATTGGAGCTGTAATGTTGGAAATGCGAATGCCAATTTGCACCCAGCAAGGCCCCAGGACCAGGAAATTTTTCAAATATATACTGATGTTGGTTGTAACGTAAATTGGCTGGGACACCCGGAGAAATCTCCAGCTATTCCCAAATAGTGCCATGAAATAGATAGTCCAACTAGGGAAGGGGCCATACTGGACCTGGTATTGGGGAATGAGCCCGGCCAGGTGGTTGATGTTTCAATGGGGGAGCAGTTCGGGAACAGTGACCACAATTCAGTAAGCTTTAAGGTACCGATGGATAAAGATAAGTGTAGTCCTCAAGTTAAGGTGCTAAATTGGGGGAAGGCTAATTACAACAATATTAGGCAGGAACTGAAGAATGTAGATTGGGGGCAGATGTTTGAGGGCAAATCAACATCTGGCATGTGGGAGGCTTTCAAGTGTAAGTTGATAGGGATTCAGGACCGGCACATTCCTGTAAGGATGAAGGATAAGTATGGCACGTTTTGGGAACCTTGGATAACGAGAGATATTGTGAGCCTCGTCAAAGAGAAAAAGGAAGCATTTGTCAAAGCTAGGAGGCTGGGAAGACACAACGCAAGTGTGGAATACAAGGAAAGTAGAAAGAAACTTAAGCAGGGAGTAAGAAGAGCTAAAAGGGGTCATGAAAAAGCATTGGCTAGCAGGATTAAGGAAAATCCCAAGGCTTTTTATACATATATAAAGAGCGAGAGGGTTGGCCCACTCAAGGACAAGGGAGGGAATCTATGTGTGGAGCCATAAGACCATAAGACATAGGAGCGGAAGTAAGGCCATTCGGCCCATCGAGTCCACTCCACCATTCAATCATGGTTGATTTCAACTCCATTTACCCGCTCTCTCCCCATAGCCCTTAATTCCTCGAGAAATCAAGAATTTATCAATTTCTGTCTTGAAGACGCTCAACGTCTCGGCCTCCACAGCCCTCTGTGGCAATGAATTCCACAGACCCACCACTCTCTGGCTGAAGAAATTTCTCCTCATCTCTGTTCTAAAGTGACTCCCTTTTATTCTAAGGCTGTGCCCCCGCGTCCTAGTCTCCCCTGTTAATGGAAACAACTTCCCTACGTCCATCCTATCTAAGCCGTTCATTATCTTGTAAGTTTCTATCAGATCTCCCCTCAACCTCCTAAACTCCAATGAATATAATCCCACGATCCTCAGACGTTCATCGTATGTCAGGCCTACCATTCCTGGGATCATCCGTGTGAATCTCCGCTGGACCCGCTCCAGTGCCAGTATGTCCTTCCTGAGGTGTGGGGCCCAAAATTGCTCACAGTACTCCAAATGGGGCCTAACCAGTGCTTTATAAAGCCTCAGAAGTACATCCCTGCTTTTGTATTCCAAGCCTCTTGAGATAAATGACAACATTACATTTGCTTTCCTAATTACGGACTCAACCTGCAAGTTTACCTTTAGAGAATCCTGGACTAGGACTCCCAAGTCCCTTTGCCAGAGGAAATATGCAAGGTATTAAATGAGTACTTTGCGTCAGTATTCACCAAAGAGAAGGACTTGGTGGATGATGAGTTTGGGAAAGGATGTGTAGATAGTTTGAGTCATATTGAGATCAAAAAGGAGGAGGTATTGGGTTCTTGAGAAACATTAAGGTAGACAAATCCCCAGGGCCTGATGGGTTATACCCCAGAATGCTGAGAGAGGCAAGGGAGGAAATTGCTGGGGCCTTAAGAGAAATCTTTGTATCCTCACTGGCTACAGGGGAGGTCCCAGAGGATTGGAGAATAGCCAATGTTGTTCCTGTGTTTAAGAAGGGTAGCAAGAATAATCCAGGTAATTACAGGCCGGTGAGCCTTACATCAGTGGTAGGGAAATTATTGGAGAGGATTCTTCGAGACAGGATTTATTCCCACTTGGAAATAAGTGGATGTATTAGTGAGAGGCAACATGGTTTTGTGAAGGGGATGTCGTGTCTCACTAACTTGATCGAGTTTTTCGAGGAAGTGACGAAGATGATTGATGAGGGTAGGGCAGTGGATGTTGTCTACATGGACTTCAGTAAGGCCTTTGACAAGGTCCCTCATGGCAGACTGATGCAGAAGGTAAAGTCACATGGGATCAGAGGTGAGCTGGCAAGGTGGATACAAACCTGGCTTGGTCAAAGAAGACAGAGGATAGCAGTGGAAGGATGCATTTCTGAATGGAGGGCTGTGACAAGTAGTGTTCCTCAGTGATCAGTGCTGGGACCTTTGTTGTTTGTAATATGTATAAATGATTTGGAGGAAAATGTGACTGGATTGATTAAGTTTGCGGACGACACAAAGGTTGGTGGATTTGCGGATAGCGATGAGGACCATCAGAGGATACAGCAGGATATAGATCGGTTGGAGACTTGGGCGGAGAGATGGCAGATGGAGTTTAATCCAGACAAATGTGAGGTAATGCATTTTGGAAGGTCTAATACAGATAGGAAATATACAGTAAATGGCAGAACCCTTAAGAGTATTGATAGGTAGAGGGATCTGGGTGTACAGGTACACAGGTCACTGAAAGTGGCAATGCAGGTGGAGAAGGTAGTCAAGAAGGCATACGGCATGCTTGCCTTCATCAGCCGGGGTATTGAGTTTTAAAATTGGCAAGTCATGTTGCAGCTTTATGGAACCTTAGTTAGGCCACACTTAGAATATAGTGTTCAGTTCTGGTCGCCACACTACCAGAAGGATGTGGAGGCTTTGGAGAGGGTAGAGAAACGATTTACCAGGATATTGCCTGGTATGGAGGGCATTAGCTATGAGGAAAGGTTGGAGAAACTTGGTTTGTTCTCACTGGAGTGATGGAGGTTGAGGGGTGACCTGCTAGAAGTCTGCAAGATTATGAGGGGCATGGACAGAGTGGATAGTCAGAAGCTTTTTCCCAGGGTGGAAGAGTCAATTACTAGGGGGCACTGGTTTAAGGTGCAAGGGGCAAGGTTTAAAGGAGATGTACGAGGCAGATGGTTTACACAGAGGGTGGTGGGTGCCTGGAACTCGTTGCCGGGGGAGGTAGTGGAAGCGGATATGATAGTGACTTTTAAGGGGCGTCTTGACAAGTACATGAATAGGATGGGAATAGAGGGATATGGTCCCCGGAAGGGTAGTGAGTTTTAGTTCAGTTGGGCGGCATGGTCGGTGCAGGCCCGAAGGGCCTGTTCCTGTGCTGTAATTTTCTTTGTTCTTTGTTCTTTGAAATCTTTTGCATCTAACCGAGTGGCGAGGTTAGGCCTTGGTTTGTGTGTCAAAAAGACAGCACCCTCGAGAGTATAGCACCTCTCTGTATTGCATTGGAAGTAGTCTCACAATACCAGGTTAAAGTCCAACAGCTTTATTTGGTAGCACGAGCTTTCTGAACACTGCCCCATCATCAGGTGAGTGCAGGATTTGTTTCACAAATGGGGCATGTATAGACAAAAACTCAATTACAAGATAATGGTTGAAATATGAGTCTTTACAGATACAGACAATGTGAGTGGAGAGAGGGTTAAACACAGGTTAAAGAGGTGTGAATTGTCCCCAGCCAGGACAGTTAGTGAGATTTTGCAAGCCCAGGCAAGTCGTGAGGGTTACAGATGTTGCAGAGGTTGCTGTGGCAGGGTGTGCTGCAAGACGTGCCGGATCATCGACACGGATGCCATCATCTCGCGTGAGAACACCATCCACCAGGTACACGGTACATACTCTTGTGACTCGGCCAACATTGTCTACCTGATACGCTGCAGAAAAGGATGTCCCGAGGCATGGTACATTGGGGAGACCATGCAGACGCTACGACAACGGATGAATGGACACCGCTCGACAATCGCCAGCCAGGAGTGTTCCTTCCTGTGGGGGAGCAATTCAGCGGTCACGGGCATTCGGCCTCTGATCTTCGGGTAAGCGTTCTCCAAGGCGGCCTTCACTACACACAATAACGCAGAATCGCTGAGCAGAGACTGATGGCCAAGTTCCGCGCTCACGAGGATGGCCTCAACCGGGATCTTGGGTTCATGTCACACTATCTGTAACCCCCATGACTTGCCTGGGCTTGCAAAATCTCACTAACTGTCCTGTCTGGAGACAATACACATCTCTTTAACCTGTGCTTAACCCTCTCTCCACTCACATTGTCTGCACCTGTAAAGACTTAATTACCTGTTAAGACTCGCATTCCAACCATTATCTTGTAATTGAGTTGGTCTATATATGCCCTGTTTGTGAAACAAATCCTGCACTCACCTGATGAAGAAGCAGTGCTCCGACAGTTCCTGCTGCCAAATAAGCCTGTTGTGAGACTACTTACTGCGTCTACCCCAGTCCAACGCCAGCAACTCCACATTATTGCACTGGAGTGTGAGTTTGACATTGAGCTCCAGTCTTTTGAGGTGAGAGAGCTGCCAGTAGGCCATGGCTGCCACCTAAATCTAACACAGCATTTGCCGAATAATCTTGCAAGGTTTATGTTATAAGGTAAAATTTTAATATATCCTGCTAGCTTGACCTGAGTTTCCAATGTCTGTAGAGTGTTGGTTGCATGTCTCTCCATGATCTAATTGAATGGTAGACAAGTCTCAAAGGTGCTGAATGAATTGTCCTTGGTGGAGGTGTTTCTAGCAAGAGTGGCATTTACTGTTTGTTTCTAGTTGTCCTGACTGGCATCCTCCTGCATACAAAGAGCCAATCATGTTACTGTGGAATTTGAGTCTCTCTCCAGTCAGAATGGCTAAAGATGAGATTTCTTTCCCCAAAGGACACTAATGAGCCAGTGGTTTTTACCACAATTCAACAACCGTACTAACTTCCATTGATACCAGCTTTTCATTTCCAGAATGTTTTCTCAAAATTTGGGATTTGAGTTCCTGTTTGCTGGGTGGCTAGTTCAGTAACACCACATTTGCTTTGGAGAGACTACAGAGAAGGTTTACCAGGATGTTGCCTGGTATGGAGGGTCTTAGCTATGAGGAGAGATTGGGTAAACTCTGGTCGTTCTCCCTGGAAAGACGGAGGATGAGGGGCGACCTAATAGAGGTGTATAAAATTATGAAGGGCATAGATAGAGTGAACAATCGGAAGCTTTTTCCCAGGTCGGAGGTGACGAACACAAGGGGTCACGGGTTCAAGGTGAGGAGGGCAAGGTTCAACACCGATGTCGGGGGACGTATTTTACACAGAGGGTGGTGGGGGCCTGGAATGCACTGCCAAGCAAGGTGATTGAGGCGGACACGCTGGGATTGTTTAAGACTTATCCAGATAGCCACATGAACAGACTGGGAATAGAGGGATACAAAAGAATGGTCTAGTGGGCACAAGAGCGGCGCAGGCTTGGAGGGCCGAAGGGCCTGTTCCTGTACGGTATTGTTCTTTGTTCACTGTGTGGTCATATCTGCTACTATTCCAATGTTGCTAACAATGTGGCCTTTCCCTTACACAGGTCTGTCCCTGAGCAAGAAAGATGACGGAGTATAAATTGGTGGTGGTTGGAGCTGGTGGCGTCGGCAAAAGTGCTTTGACGATCCAACTTATTCAGAACCATTTTGTAGATGAGTATGATCCCACGATAGAAGTAAGTTTTTTGTTTCCTCTTGAGATATGTGTGCTTATGTTTAAACTTTGCCATTAATATCAATATGAAAATGAAACATTTGAGTGTATAAAGTGCTGGTTATTCCCATGTTATTAAATTCACCTTTTTTACTAAGCTATTGAAACTGCTTACTAGTGTCATACGATGTTTCATTTCCACATGAGGGGGCAGATGGGCCTCACTTTGATTTTAATCTCACTTTGAATTTTTGTTAAGTGCAAGGAGATTAAACCAGGATTCCTCCCAAAGCACTAAACTGTACAGTACAGACAAAACGGTAGGTACCTTCAACAGCGCAGCAGCCTTGCACAGAGACAATCCAGACTTTAAGTGGACAGAATAATCTGAAACAAACTTCCTGACCTGATGACACTTGCCGTTAGTGAAATTCCCAGTTAACATCCCTGTACTGAACTTGCGGATTTATTGAATTTTTCTTTTGCCCTGGCTTTTGAGCTTTGGAAGGTTGGCCACTGCGGCTGTTGACTAACATTTCAAAGACTTTGTCATGTTTTATACGAGACTCAATTCTTGCAGTAAAGACAGTAAGTGGAAAGAAATTTGGAATAAGTAATAACTGTGCAAAATAGTCTTTCTTTTCTCTCAGGCTATTTTATTTCTGTTTTTTTTTATTGATAGGTCCTTATTTCTTGGGTAAAATGTGTCAGCTCCAAAACATTTACATAGCTCCAATTGATGCTGCCTCCTCATCTCTTTCATCTACTTTCTATGCACCCTGGACTTCCAGCTCTGAAAGTTCCACTACCTTAAAGGAGATAAATTAGTGTGCTGATATTTTGACATACAGCTTTGAACTTCTGAACACAGACAGGGTTGTTCCACTTTACCATTGGGGCCCTCTAGTGAAGGAATGATGTTACTGTGACATTAAGATATTGGCCCAGATTGTGAGACTGTCAGTGTTTGCCGTCATTGGAACTATAAAGCTGGCAGCTCTGGTCCTTTTGGACATGCAAAGTTAAACATGCTGAGGGAATGCTGCACTGTCGGAGGCACTGTCTTTCAGATGGGATGTTAAACTGAGGCCCAGTCTGCTGACTCACCTGGGTGTAAAAGACCCTATGGTAGTTTTTTTTTTGAAGAAGAGGAGCAGGAGAGCTACCTTTTATCAATATTTATCCCTCAACACCATCACAAGATTAATTGATTACCTGGTCAGTATCACAGTATTTGTGGCAGTTGTGTGCACATTTGCTGCCAAATTTCATACAGTTGACTGCGCTACAAAAGTACTTCATTGATTGTAAAGTGCTTTGGGACATCCTTAGTGAAAAAACAATAAATGCAAGCACATTCCACTTGCACTATTTATAACATCTTAATGCCATAGAAAATTATGGTATTGCTTTGTTCTAGAGAATGAATTTTGAGTAGCTTACCAAGCTGCAAGCAAGATTGGTTTGAATGATGAAGGCCCTTTTACCCACTTAATCTCCTCCTTCCAGAATACTAACCCTACAGTCGTCACATTGCAGCAACTGGCCATTTCTTGAATGAGTCCATTGTCCTGGTCACAAGACCCAAACTGGTGATGTGCTCGAGACACCATTCATTCTCTATGTACAAAAATATCTTGCGTCAGTCCTAATTTCCTCCCCCTCAAAATCCTGATCCTGTTGTGCTCGCTTGTCTTACTGTTCTGGCATAGTTGAATATGATGTCTCCCATTCCATTTAATTATCATTTATCCCTTCTCTAAGTTTCTCCTTTTGAGACCTGAAGTTTCATGTTGCATACAAGCAAACATACGAGTTGGGAGCTGGGGTAGGCCACTCGGCCCTTCAAAGCTGCTCCTGATTAGATAAAAACACGTGGCTAATTGGATTGTGGTCTCCGCCTACTATCATGTTCACCCCATTTGCTTCCATTGTCAATCATGAGTCTAACTCAGCCTTAAAAATATTCAATGGCCCAGACAATGGCCCAGACAAAAAAAAAATCTCCTCACCTCCGTCTTAAATGGGATGCCCCTCATCTTCAAACTGTGTCCCCGAGTTTTAGTCTTTCTCACAAGGGGAAACATCCTCTCAGCATCCATCCGGCCAAGTTGCCCTCCGAATCTTGTGTGCTTCAACAAGATCACCCCTCAATCTTCTAAACTTCAATAGAAACAGGCCCCAGATAACTCCTTCATCTCAGAAAGCACTGCTTAATATGCACGTGAATTAGGAGCAGGAGTCGGCCGTTTGCTCTACTATTCTGCAACATTCCCCCATATCAGTCAAGTGAACTCTCCAAACTTCTCTGAATGTATTTATATCCTTTTATAAGGTGACCAAAACTGGACTCAGTATTCCAGATGTGGTCTCCTCAACCGTAGCAAAGCATCCCTACTTTTAGATTCTATTCCCCTTGCAATAAATGACAAACTTGCCTTCCTAATCACTTGCTGTATCTGCATGCTAACGCTTTGTGATTCATGTACCAAGACACCTAGGTCGGCTTGCACCACAGGATTCTGCAGTCTCTCTATTTGGATAATATGCTGCTTTTCTATTCTCCCTGCCAATGTGGACAAGTTCACATTTTCCCACATCATATACTATTTTCCAAATTTTCGCCCAATCTCTTAACCGTTTCTATATTCCTCTGCAAGACTCCTTGCGTTCATTCACAACTTTTGCTCCTACCTTTGTGTCATCTGCAAATTTAGCAACCAGTCCCATAATCTAAGTCTCATTTACATAGATTGTAAATAGTTGATGTCCCAGCACTGTTCCCTGTGGCACTCCACTGCTTACATCTTGCCAACCTGAAAGTGACCAGTTATCCCTACACTGTTTCCTGTGAGCATGGATAAAGGATTGGTCAGCTAATGTGTTGCCCCTTACACCATGAGCTCTTATTTTCTGTACTAATCTTTAATGTGACACCTAAAGTTTATTTATTTTATTAGTCACAAGTAAAGCTTACATTAACACTGTAATGAAGTTACTGTTGCTTCCTCAAAGAATTCTTAATAACTTAGTTAAAACATGATTTCACTTTCTTAAAGCCAAACTTTAAGAGTGGGTGGCACGGTGGTTAGCACTGCTGCCTCACAGTGGGGGCACAGGACCCAGGTTCAATTCCCAGCTTGGTTCACTGTCTGTGTGGAGTTTGCATGTTCTCCCCGTCTCTGCGTGGGTTTCCTCCAGGTGCTCCGGTTTCCTCCCACAGTCTAAAAGACGTGCTGGTTAGGTGAATAAACCCAAACAGGCATCGGAGTGTGACGACTTTCACAGTAACTTCTTTGCAGGGTTAATGTAAGCCTTATTTGTGACTAATCAATAAACCTTTCTTTAATAAACTGCACACCTGGAGGATTTTGAAACCCACAGTGGTAAAGGTGAATGTAATCCAAAGGAAGCGTGTTGACCGGGGCAGGAGAGAAAATTCCTGTCCATCAATGGTGTGAAAATGAGTGCCGTTCTAACAGTACATCTGGTGACTTCTGATTAAAACCTGGAGTGTACTGAATCCACAGCTTTCTGTTGGCTGACTAATTCTCCTTCCTCCCACAGTCCAAAGATGTGCAGGCTAGCTTGATTGGCCGTGCTAAATTGACCCTAGTGTCAGGAGGATTAGCAGGGTAAATATGTGGGGTTACGGGAATAGGGCCTGGGTGGGATTGTGGTCAGTGCAGACTCGATTGGCTGAATGGCCTCCTTCCGCACTGTAAGGATTCTATGATTCTAACCAATTCTCTTGCACACTCATTTACCATAGGCCCTTTTGGAAGGCTAGATTGAAACCACTTCCCTTCATCTCGTCAACCCAGAATATTAGCCGAGTGGACAGGCAAGACGCACTCCTGAAATATGGAATAGAATCCTTACAGTGCAGAAGGAGGCTATTCGGCCCATCAAGTCTGCACCGACCGCAATCCCAGCCAGGCCCTATCCCCATAACCCCATGCATTTAGCCTAGCTAGTCCCCCTGACACTAAGTGGCAATTTATCATGGCCAATCCACCTAACCCGCACATCTTTGAACTGTGGGAGGAAACTGGAGCACCCGGAGGAAACCCACGCAGACACGGAGAATGTGCAAACCCCGCACAGACAGTCGGGAATTGAACCTGGGTTCCTGGTGCTGTGAGGCAGCAGTGCTAACCACCGTGCTGCCCCTATTCATGTTGGTCTATTATTTGATAGTTTTTGTGTAGCTGACCGCTGTTTTGTTTTGTGGAATTTTGTAGTTTTCTAAAAAAAATTCTGTTTGCTTTGTCCCATCTCAAAATGAAAATTACACATTGCTTTTACATTGTGACAATGACCAACTGACAAGTTTCCTGCATTATCTCTCACCAGGACATTTAGTTGTCCTTGTGTGGGGTAGCAGTATTTATTGGCTTTTGGTCACTCCAACATATTATAGAATCGTAGAATCCTTACAGTACAGAAAGAGGCCATTCGGCCCATCGAGCCTGCACCAATAACAATCGCACCCTACCCTGTAAGTCCACATATTTACCCAGCTAATCCCCCAAAACTAGGGTCAATTTAGCATGACAAATCAACTTAACCCGCACATCTTTGGACTGTGGGAGGGAACCCAGAGGAAACCCACACAGAAACGGGGAGAATGTGCAAACTCCACAAAGACAGTGACCCAAGCCGGGAACCAAACCCGAGTCCCTGGTGCTGTGAGGCAGCAGTGCTAACCACTGTGCCACCATGCCGCCCATATATAGACCCTTTGCTTCACTAATATCAAAGTTCTAGAGCACATTGGACATGTGCTTGCTGTTGGTTTGTACGTCTTTGAGATTCCTCTGGAGTCGATTGCTTCAGTACTGTATGTATTTTTACTGCTTTTTGAGGAAGTTGCAATCAATGTTCTAACTCATCTTTCATATGGTTTGTTCTCAGGATTCTTACAGAAAGCAAGTAGTAATTGACGGAGAAACATGCCTTTTAGATATTCTCGACACAGCAGGTCAAGAGGAGTATAGTGCAATGAGAGATCAGTACATGAGGACGGGCGAGGGCTTCTTGTGTGTCTTTGCCATAAATAACATTAAATCATTTGAAGATATTCATCATTATAGGTGGGTTTTGGAAGGGAGGTCATATTCTTCCACTTTCTAAAAGTCTCGTCCATCCAATTTAACACAACTTTAGACAAATGGAACAGTTTCTGACTATAAATCTGAAATGGAAACCTTTGCGAGATGTTTAAAGTTTATTTATTAGTCACAAGTAGGCTTACATTAACACTGCAATGAAGTTACTGTGAAAATCCCCTAGTCGCCAAATTCCGGTGCCTGTTTGGGTACACTGAGGGAGAATTTAACATGTCCAATGCATCTAACCAGCATGTCTTTCGGACTGTGGGAGGAAACCGGAGCACCTGGCGGAAACCCATGCAGACACGGGGAGAACGTGCAGACTTCACACAGACAGTGACCCAAGCCGGGAATTGAACCCATGTCCCTGGGGCTGAGGCAGCAGTGTCGGGATGTGAATTAACTCGATAGCTTTCAAACCAGCACGGGCACAAATTATTTCGTGGCCAACTCTGCTGTCGAACATATTTTTAAAAAAAAGATTTCTGAACTCTGGGGATATGGGTGTTTTTAAACCGCTGGACTTTTTCTCTTTTTAGCAGAATGCCATTTTCATAAAATTAGACATGAATTTTATTGGAGGGTGGGTAGGCACAGTGAAATGGAACATTGGTTTATCCCTGCTGAATTTGACTTGAGTCCAAACTGATGAGGGGGCACGTCCCCATACTTCTCCCTGCTTGAGTCGTGGGAACTGACTGACGTGACCTGGGCAGTCCCTGCTCATGTCTTAATGGATGAAGTAGTCAGCTCAGAATTGTCTAAAATTTTGAGGAAATGAACACCAAATGTTAATTTGACAGAGGTGAGCAACAAATGTAGGTTTTTGTTTCCCCCCCATTCTGAAACCAGGAGCACAGACTGGGCCAGCAAAACTCACCAATCCTGCAGTGGAGCCAATTTACTGCATTTGGGGGTTATGGCAAACTGTTCTGGCAGGGGAGAAGCAGCTGTACTCTGCCTGTGGCTATGCTACACTTGACATGAGAATGTTTATTGCTGACATTGACTAAACAATGGCATGTCTCCAATGTGACACTGCTTTCCCTATCTGTCAAATTTACCGTGATGTCGTTCTGAAGACGCGAATTTAAAAAAAAGTAAAGATTGTGTTTTTATTTCTCTGGTTTGCAGGGAACAGATAAAAAGAGTAAAAGACTCTGATGATGTGCCAATGGTCCTAGTGGGAAATAAATGTGATTTGCCCACAAGGACAGTAGACACAAAACAAGCACAGGATCTAGCACGAAGTTATGGAATTCCTTTCATTGAAACGTCAGCAAAAACGAGACAGGTGAGTGACCTTGGAGTACAGGCAAGCGCACGGAGTTGAGGTTGAGTGGTGACGATTTGATTGGATGTTGCAGCAGGCTTGAGGGGCTGAATACCCTCCTGGTCTGAATGCAGAGCTTTTTTTTCACCTGTACCAAGCATCAGTTTCAGATTCACAGTTGACGGGCTTTAAAAAAGAAAATCTGAACAGCACTTTTTGGGTGGGATTTTACAGCCTTGTTTGTCCTGAAACCATAAAACCTTGCCTGAGGTCAATGGACTTTTCCATGGTTCTCGCCCCGCCCCCACTCTGATTCCTGTGGCGGGCAGGATGGTAAAATTCCAGCCTTCTTTTGTGTGAGATATCTAATTGTGATGAGATATCAGGAATCAACAAGGACCTTAAGTTGGCTCAAATGAAGCATTTTTCCGAGCACTAGTAAGACTGAATTGGGATTCAAATTGACATTTTTAGCAGTTTGACTCTAACCAATTTGTTATAGTCCTGTTTATACAAACCTCCCAACTCCTAAGCAGTCTTCCAGGTTAATACACAACCTGAAAAATGGTTAAATGAAAGGAAAGTGTGTGTCAGCACTTTCTTGGTTGTCTTGCTGATTAAATAAAAAGCTAATCTGAAAGCTCAGTGTTTTCCTGCAAATTTCCATGATAAAATTTGATCTTTTGTGTTTTTCCCTCTGTGTAACAAGAGGTGGCACTGTTCCAATGTGATGGCATTTAATAACATCCATTTGAAGGGAGCTGCTATTTTTGTTCCCGTATAATGCACACATTGTGCTTTGGACATGACCAAAAACGCGTTTGCACAATTGTAGATTTCTGCAGCTCTGTTTTAACTAGTATGATTCTGTTGCCTGCTTTTTGCATTAGCTGTGTAATGTGGTTCTCTGGCTTGTTAACATGATGACCCAGCTAGGCCACATGACTAAAAGCCTTAAAACAATGGTTTGTGCAATTTTTCACTCCTGCTGAAATTTCTATCTAGGAAGACATTGATGTATAAGTTCCTATACAGAATTTGAAATTGCTGCATTGTACAGTATGATGGAGATAAAATTGTTTTTTGTTACCCTCTGCAATTTTCGCTGCTCCTTGATTCTCTGCATAATTGAATTCATATCTGTTCCAAATATCTTTCCTTTTTTTTGTGATGAATAATGAGACACGGCCTGAAACCTTCTGATTTGCACATTCAGGACTGTGAATAATCCTTTGGTGATGGTGTGTTCTTTACTTCTGAATCTCTGCATGGCTAAAATCACAACTCCTTGTCTGCTGCTGATTAGGGGGGGGGGGGCAAGGGGCAAATCGATGTAATTCTATTCTTCAGGTACTTATTTTAACCTTTTGGAGAGAAAGTGACCAGGGAGTTCTGTTGCAATTTGAAAGCACTGCTGTTGGTTCCTCCAGGACCTGCATGTTTTTGTACCTGTTTTATGCAAGTGATCATTGAAGGAGTTGTGTTTTGCAATGCAGAGAGTGGAGGATGCATTTTATACATTGGTACGTGAGATTCGCCAGTATAGGTTGAGAAAAATCAACACTGAAGAGAAGACTGCACGCTGTGTGCCCTTTAAATGTGTTGTGATGTAACATGGTAAGTTGTGAGCTTCAGAGACACAAGACCCTCATGGTTTAGTGGAGGGTGGGGGAAGTGTTGTGGAAAACCTGAGGCAGATTACTTACTCATGTCCCTTTTTTTGGATATTTTGATACAGCACGAGTCTGCTACCACGGTTACTTCGAATATCAGAATCTTATAGAAGAGGAAGCTGCCACTCAGCCAATCGTGCTTGTAATGACTCACCTGAAAGAGTTATCCAGTTAAACCCGTGGCCCTGATATTTTTTTCCCTCTTTTAATTCTCCCTTTTTGAAGGTTCATAGGATCATAAGATATAGGTGCAGAATGAGGCCATTCAGCCCATCAACTCTGCTCCACCATGGCTGCTAAGTTTCTCAACCCCATTCTCCCGCCTTTTCCCTGTAAACTTTGATCTCCTTACCAATCAAGAACCATCTATCTCTTGTCTTAAAGATACTCAATGACTTGGCCTCCACTGCCTTCTGTGGCAATGAATTCCATAGATTCACCACCCTCTGGCTGAAGAAATTCCTCCTCATCTGGGTCCTAAAGGCTGTCTCTCAGATTGCTATTGGATTGGATCTCACCACTATTTTTACAACTTGCTGCATTTCTGATTATAACAACTCGATGCATAAGTAAAATTTCTCCTCTTCTCGCTTCTGGTTCTTTTAGCCAAATATCTAAAATCTGTATTTTGTGATCGTTGACCCTTTTCCCAGTTGAAACTATTTCTCCCAATCAAAACATCAGTATCCGAACACTTGTTGAAAATATCCCTTTAACCTTCTCTGCTCCGAGGGGAATTTCCGGCTTCTGCTGTCTCTCCACATGCCTGAAGTCTTGACATGTAATAACATATTTTGTTTATACATTGGTATGTTGCTACATCTAGAATCGGTTGATCAATTTCTGTTTGGGAACTAGTTCAGTAAATACCCCTGCATTCTGCTGCACTACCAACACACGTGTTAAAACAAGCCTGCTAACCAACTGGAAATATTAGTTTAATGCTGCTTAAAAACATATTGTCCACCGCAGGAGTATGGGACTTTTTCCACCTAGTGTTTTATGGTTGTAAATCCTTTAAGTCTCTATCATTACTTTGAAAAGAAGAACAAATTTATTTTTAATCCAGCTAATAGTTGATGCATTATGAAATCGTGCATGGTATTGTTTTATCCCCGGTGTTCTAAATGGGACCGGTACAGTTCAGTACAAGTTACTAACCACAGGAATTTCACCAACACATTACCAAGAGATGCCACAAAGTACTTAAGGTCGATTCCTCCTAACAAATTCCCTGTCCAAATGAATAGATTGTCTCTGATGTGATGTGATATGCTCTCATTTTGTTAATCATCTTGTGTTTTGAACCTTATGGAATAAATGCCTCTGGAAGTTTAAGTAAATTACATCCATAAATGTATGATGTTGGTTGCCACCTCAAAAAAATTCAATGTTGAAAATATGTCTTGCTGGCCCGCTCAGATCAGCTCATATATTTGTCCAAATGTTCAATGAGTTTGATCCCAACACCTACCAGCAACATCCTCACAATTGACACTAATCACCAATAATTGCCTCAACTTTGAGTCTGAAACCTGGAGCTCCTTCCCTAACAGCACTGTGGGTGTATCTACACCGCATGAATTGCAGCGTTTCAAGAAGGCAGCTCGTCACCATCACCTTGAGGGCAATTAGGGATGGGCAATAAATGTTGGACTAGCCAGTGACACCCACATCCCATAAATGTTTTTTTTAATCCTCATTTCGTAAACAGTGGAGTGATGTTGGCAATTTTCCAAGGGGACTGATCCTGAATCAAGTCTGTTTTTGGAAAGTCGTGTCTAATGTGTCAACTATTTCTTCACCTTTTAATCCCCAGGAGTGGAATCCATCAGAACCTGTGGATTTGTCTGTCTTTAATAGTTTCACCAACCCAGTTCCTTTATTTGTATTGAATCTAGTTGGTCCCTGCATGATTTATGTTTAGTTTTTCTTGCGACTCTGTATTTATCCCCATCCTATAGTGAAGTCTGACTCAAAAGTAGCTACCGTACTTAATAAGTCTGTCATTTCTTGATTTCACCTGTGTCTATCATGAATGGGCCCATATTACTCTTCATTGCCCTCTTTCCTTTTAATATATTTGTAAAAATGTTTAATGTTATCCTTTTATCCCGTACAAACTTTTCTTGTGTTCTCTCTTTCTAAAACTTGCCCCTCTTGTATCCTATGGCTTTGTTTCGCCTAGTCCCTGGGATCTCTACTGCTTGTTGACCAAGGTTGTTTCCTTAAAACGATGGCAAATTACTGCAGATGCTGGAAACCTGTAATAAAACTGGTTATGTCACTGGACATTAATTTAAAGTTTATTTATTAGTGTCACAAGTAGGCTTACATTAACACTGCAATGAGGTTACTGTGAAAATCCCCTAGTCGCCACACTCCGGCGCCTGTTCGGGTAGACTGAGGGAGAATTTAGCATGGCCAATGCACCTAACCAGCACGTCTTTCAGACTGTGGGAGGAAAGCGGAGCACCCGGAGGAAACCCACGCAGACATGGGGAGAACATGCAAACTCCAGTGACCCAAAGCCAGGAATTGAACCCAGGCCCCTGGCGCTGTGAGGCAGCAGCGCTAACCGCTGTGAGGCAGCAGCGCTAACCGCTGTGCCACCAAGAGGCTCAGGCTACTGCTCTGAGGACATGGGTTCAAATCCCCACCATGTGTGGCACTACCGCTGTCCTAAATGAGAGAGATTTCAAACAAATCTAGCAACTCGAAACTGGGCACCCTTGAGGCACTATAGACAACCACAATCTATAACCTCGTGGTCCACCAAATCCCCACCCCCCAACCACCACCTCTACCATTGCCACCAAGTTGTGGGAATCAACCCAGGTTCAATGAAGAGTGCAGGAGGGCATGCCAGGAGCAACACCAGACATACCTAAGAATGAGGTGCCAACCTGGTGAAACACAGCACAGGACTACACGCATGCCAAACCTGGGGGATTTTCATGGGGAAGAACCTTTTGATATGGTGACTGATTCACTGCCCGATTAGCCTATGGGAGTGGGTCTGATGTGTGGAACTGATTTAGACTCTCCATGGCGGCTATCAATGAAGCTACTAATTGCCCTAAAAGAGAGATCTGATTGTGCCAAAATACAGTAAGAAGTTTAACAACACCAGGTTAAAGTCCAACAGGTTTA
Source organism: Mustelus asterias (assembly GCF_964213995.1). NCBI lineage: Eukaryota > Metazoa > Chordata > Chondrichthyes > Carcharhiniformes > Triakidae > Mustelus > Mustelus asterias. The sequence goes on from NC_135819.1 coordinate 31,645,895, forward strand.
TTTGGTAGCAAAAGCCACAAGCTTTTGGAGCCTTAAGCCCCTTCTTCAGGTGAGTGTGGCTTTTGCTACCAAATAAACCTGTTGGACTTTAACCTGGTGTTGTTAAACTTCTTACTGTGTTTACCCCAGTCCAACGCCGACATCTCCACATTGTGCCAAAATAGACAGAGCTAAGCTATCATACCACCAACAGATCAGTATTTTGGCATGGATGAAGGATTGGCTAGCTAACAGGAAACAACAAGTAGCAAACACTCCACTGGCCCTCCAAACTTTCTCAGTTTGGAGGGCCAGTGGAGTGCCACAAGGATCAGCGCTGGCACCGCAACTCTTCATAATGATTTGGAGGCAGGAACAAAGGGTATGCAAATGTGAGGGAAGACAGGTTGTGTGTAGGATAGAAATAGCTCACGAGAGATATCGACAGGTTAAGTGGGTGGACAGAAATTTGGCAAATGGAATTCAACATGGCAAAATGTGAGATTGTTTATTTTGGAGGAAAGAATGGAGAGAGACTACAGAGAGCTTAGCACAAAGGGACTTGTTCATGAAACCCAGAAGGTTGTTATACAGGTGCAGGAGGTAATAGAGAAAGCAAATGGAATACAGGCTTTTATTTCAAGGGGGCTGGAGTATAAAAATAGAGGTGTTACTGCAACTGTACAAGATATGAGTGAGGCCACATCTAGAATACTGTGTACAGTTTTGGTCTCCTTATTTAAGGAAATATATATTATCATTGAAGGCAGTACAGAGGAGGCTTACCTGGGTATAGAGGGACTGCCTTATGAAAGATTAGTAAGGAGTCTGACAACACCAAGTTAAAGTCCAACAGGTTTATTTGGTAGCAAACGCCACTAGCTTTCGGAGCACTGCTCCTTCGTCAGGTGAGTGGGAGTTCCTGCCGAAGGAGCAGCGCTCCGAAAGCTAGTGGCGTTTGCTACCAAATAAACCTGTTGGACTTTAACCTGGTGTTGTTAGACTCCTTACTGTGTTTACCCCGGTCCAACGCCAGCATATCCACATTATGAAACATTAAACAGGTTGGGTCTGTACTTGCAGTTCAGAAGACTGAGAGGTGATGTGATTGAAATGTATATGGTTTTTAGGGAGTTAGACAGGGTAAATATTGGGGAGGATGTTTCCACTGATGGGAGAGTGTAGGGCCAGAGTTACCGAATAAAGGGAGTACTCGTTTAAGATGGATTTAGGAAGAATTTCTTCTCTGAGTGGTGAACCTTTGGAATTCATTAACCCTGGAAGCTGTGGAGGTAGAGTCCTGGAACATTTTCAAGGCTGAGATTGGGTTTTTAACCAGTTGGAGAATTAAAATTTATGGAGATAAGACAGGAAAGTGGACTTAGTGAGTGTTAGATCAGACATGATCTTATTAAATAGCAGGACTATATTGAAGGGCTGAATGGCCTATTATTCCTATTTCTTGTGGTCTTGTAGATCAGATTTAAGCTCTGCAGACTTGCCACATCCAGTTATGAATGGCAGTGGACAAGTAAACAACTGGAAAAGGAGGAGGCTCCATTATTCCCCCTTCCTCAATGATGGGGAGCCAGCACATGAGTGCAATAGACAAGCTTGAAACATTTGTGACTATCTTCAGCCAGAAATGCCAAATGGATGATCCATCTCCACCTCCTCTGAGGTCCCCAGACACATGGGAACACCACCACCTGCAAGTTCCCCTCCAAACCACACACCATCGCCGTTTCTTCACTGTTGCCGGATCAAAATCCTCTCTAACAGCACTGCGGATGTACCTTCACCACATGGACTGCAGTGGTTCAAAGTGGCTCATCAAGCCAATGGGCAATTAGAGATGAGCAATGAATGTTGGCCTAGCCAATGATGCGTACATCTCATGATGTGAATAATAAAATAAATCTCTTGGGGTCCCTTGTCCTTATTAAAAGCTGCTGACTATTCTCCCATCAGGAAAGTTGCTGTAGTTCTTCCCCTCAACTCCCCGATTAAAAGGGCACAGTGGTTAGAACTGCTGCCTCGCAGTGCCAGGGACCCAGGTTTGATTCCTGGCTTGGGTCACTGTGCGAAGTCTCCCCGTGTCTGTGTGGATTTCCTCCAGGTGCTCCGGTTTCCTCCCACAGTCTGAAAGACGTGCTGGTTAGGTCCATTGCCCGTGCAAAAATCTCCCTCCGTGTACCCGAACAGGTGCCTGAGTGTGGCAACTCGGGGATTTTCGCAGCAACTTAATTTGCAGTGTTAACGTAAGACCACTTGTGACACTTAAATAAAAGCCTCTCGGGGGGTTCCACTGATGCAACATGATCATTTTTCTAAATTAATGAGGATCCCCTTCCCTGCCTGCAGCTCAATATTGTGAATTCTGGGACGGGGATGAGGAGAAAGTGAAGAAGGACCTCCTGTACAGTTTCCTCTTGAGGTGAAAATCAACCCCAGACTGATTCTACATGAAACTACTGCATATCTCAATTTTGTAGGATTCTTTTGCAGGATTCAGGAGGGTTTTTACATTAGGTGGAGCGGGGGATGCTGTCTCCATATGGAACTCACAACCTCCCTGCCACTTAACATTCCAAAGTACCTTGCACAACTTCTCATGTCTGCTTGGAACACTTGATGCTATATCCTGCCATGCCTGCGTCGGGGCAACAGTGTCTAGGTATCTCTGGGAGGCAAAGGAAAAGCAATCTGTTGTCTAGGTGGCTGACTGCAATAGAAATTCCTGTCTTTTTATATATGAATGAGGGTGGTAACTGGTCAGCGATCTGTTTGAGAAACTGAGTTCGGTAATTCAAAATTGACCGTGGATACTGAGAGGGGAACAGACTCATGTGTGCCTCCTCTTTATTTGCAGGGCGTTGACGATGCTTTCTACACACTAGTCCGTGAAATTCGAAAGCACAAAGATAAAATGAGTAAAGGTGAAAAAAAGAAGAAAAACAAAACCAAGAAAAAGTGTTTAATTATGTGAACATGTTTTAGTGTGGAAGACATATGCTTAGCTTGAAAAGTAATACCTGATATTTTTTGTATTTTTTTGTACATTACACTAAGTTATTAGGCTTTCTTTTTATCATTACATTTATCAAATTTTTGCTCAGAACAACTGACAGCTGTTAGATTATAGCCTGGTTTAAAATGTGTTTGCTTAATTTCCTTCATGTGCCAGTATTCCCTGAGCGTTTGCCATTATTTTGTTAAATAGGCATAACTGTGTCAGTCTAAAAACAAATTGATCTACTCCCCTGGGGCTTTTGCGCATGTAACTATGCTTTCTAAACACATTTGTCTTTATTTATCATGCTGAAAATATATATATATAAAAATATATACTTCCTCTTGAGTGCCAATAGCTTGATAGGTTCCACCTCTCATGAATGGTTTACCTGGGATATATTTTAATATCTTTGTATGATTGTAAAACTTTAAAGGTGCACATTTTATACTTTGTGCTTTTTGTTAATGATATTGTTTGTCAATGATATAATTTCTCTGAATCCTTTTTAGTTGTTCTGACTTGGGAATGTTCATTAATGTTCTACAGAACTGCCAAGTGGCCAGTGTCAGACTTTGTAATGTTTGTAGAAGGTTTTGTCTGATATTTGTCGTAATGGCTTTGACGACAAAAGTTGTACTTTGTGATTAAATAATAAAGCAACCTGAGCTTGTTCTGACTTTCTTTTTGAAGCTTTGCTGTGTCTGTGCACACTAGACCCATGGCATTATTGACTCAAGCCTGACTACAAAGGTGCTTCATTCTTAATCTGTTTAAGATTTGTTTATGTCACAAGTAGGCTTATATTAACACTGCAATGAAACTACTGTGAAAATCCCCTAGTCGCCTCACTCCAGCACCTGTTCGGGTTCACTGAGGGAGAATTTAGCATGGTCAATGCACCTAACCTGCACAGCTTTGGACTGTGGGAGGAAACTGGAGCACATGGACGAAACCCACACAAACACGGGAAGAATATGCAAACTCCACACAGTGACCCAAGCCGGGATTTGAACCCGGGTCCCTGGCACTGAGACAGCAGTGCTAACTACTGTGCCACAGCACTGCCCATAATTATCAATGCAATGATCTTGAAGTAAACCATGGTGGCACAGTGGGTAACACTGCTGCCCTCACAGCGCCAGGGACCTGGGTTAGATTCCCAGCTTGGGTGACTGTCTATGCAGAGTCTGCACACCTCTCCTTGTCTGCTTGGATTTCCTCCGGGTGTTCAGGTTTCCTCCTGTAGTCCAAAAGATGTGCTGGTTAGGTGAATTGACCATGCTAAATTCTTCCTCAGTGTACCTGAACAGGTGCCGGAGTGTGGCAACTAGGGGTTTTTTGCAGTAACTTCATTGCAGTGTGAATGTAAGCCTATTTGTGATACTAATAAAAAAGCTAATAAATAATAAAGCTTTAAATTTTAAATACTGATTGTTATGCTAACCAATCACTGAGGGATCGGTAATGTTGGATTTGACTATAGGATGTCACAAACTCTGTCTGCATCCCATGACCTCGTTGTGACCATTCTCCTATTTGTAAATCCAAAAAGCCCAGGAATGGTAATCCAATACATAGTATCTTTTAATGACCTCAATGTCCGGCCAAAAAAGCTTTCCAGCCAATGAAGTACTTTTTGAAATGTAGTCACTTTTTAAAAAAAAATAATGTAATAATAACCAGCTAATTTGTCAGGAGAGATGTTTAAAGTTTACTTTATTAGTGTCACAAGTAGGCTTACATTAACACTGCAAGTTACTGTGAAAATCCCCTAGTCAACACAGTCCAGTGCCTGTTCAGGTACACAGAGAATTTAGCATAGCCAATGCACCAGCATGTCTGTTCTTCTTTGCACAGTCCCACATGATTGTCTTATCTGAAATATGGAGTTATAAATTATGCCCAACTTATGAGCAGGATATGTAATTCTGATCAAAAGTGTGTTCAATGTAGACTGCATAACTAGCAAATATTAATCTCATTTTTCAATCTTAAAAGGGCGAGTCATTTGGGGGTCTAATCAGTCTTTGGTAACTCAATTGCTGAGTAGCTTCATGCTACAGTTCACCTTTGATATGGTGCTATTGCTGCTGTTCTACACCCGCCCCTGTCCCAAACCTACCCTCCTACACCTAGCTCCGTGCCATTTGATGCTTTGATCCATCTCCCAGCTGTAAGGTTTACCTATCCACTGTTCATCATTCTTCTGCTACAGTCCTTCCCTGCATCTATCCTCTATACGCCCCTGCCAACTGCTGGACCAAATTATTTGCAAGCTTGATGTTGTAGTTGAAACTGAACTGAGCTTCTGATCCCAGATCCTCGCCACCATGAAGTCTGCTTATTTCCACCTCTATAAAATTGCCTGACTCTGCCCTGCCTCATATCTTGGCTTAGTGCTAAATTTTGTTTGATGTACAGTGCTCTGAAGTGATTTGCATTAATACAATATAAATTCAAAATATTACTGATTCTGCTGTTGTGCAATACTCTCTAATAATTATGCTTCCTCTTTCTATCTCTCATGTTTCATGTATTATGCTGATCAGGTTCGTGTATCTGTCTCCTGCCTGTTTCTTTATGTGCCCCCACATATTTACCCTGCTACGCCCCCTGACACTGAGGGTCAATTTAGCATAGCCAATCAACCTGATCCATACATCTTTGGACTGGACCTACTTTTGAATTCAAAACTATCTAAATAAGAAAACCATTCATGCATGAGTATAATAAATTGGCAACTGATTTAGTTTACATAGAATTATGAACAGATGTGCCATTTGATTCCCAGAACACCAATAACAATTCCAGAATACCATGTTTAAAATGTCAATAAAAAGCAAATCATGATCTTTCTGCGGTACTAAATTACATTGGCATAACACTGCTACTGTTCTAGAGAACAGTATTCTCTAACTTAATGTCCCACAGCAGGGGAATCGACTAGTACAAATGAATGCTTGGGTGTAGTACGTCCCTTCAATGTTTCAAAGTGTCAAACCTTTTTACAAACTATAAAAGCCAGGCAATTCTTGCAGGTGTTTCTGGAGTTATGAAGGGTTACGATAGAGTAAAGAAAATCGGTATTTCTATGGCTGAAGGTTTAGTGACCATAAATTTGGTAGAACAAACTGCCACATGATAAATGGAGCAGAGCAGAATTGGTGTAAGAATGGGGAATGTCTCTTGGCATAATGGGCCCAACGATGATGGCGCCTGTGGCATCCAGTGTCACTGAGAACATTGAGGATGGTGGCATGCTCCAGCCTGATACCAATTCATCACTTCCCGCACATCGTGGAGCAGCCCTCTTCCTGAGATCTGGCGTGAGGGGTAAGGTGTTAAAGGAGTGACCATGGATTTCTTGTTTCCACCCCCATTCCATGAAACCAATGTCCCATTCTGATTTCTTGGCCACCCAAGAACTCGCCATAGCTCCTTCGACAACACTATCGTCGGTGCAGATCGATGGGCTGTATGATTCTATGAATTCCCAAACCTGTGATCTCTACTATCTATTAGGGTAAGGGCAGCAGATACATGGGAACACCATCACCTGCAGGTTCCCCTCCAAGTCACTCACCATCTTGACTTGGAAAGATAATACCGTTCCTTTGCTGTTACTGGGTTAAAATCCTCAAACTCTCCCTAACTGCACTCTGGGTGTACACATGGGAACCACAGAGACTGCAATGGTTCAAGAGGCAGCTCACCACTACCTACTCGAGGGCCAATTAGGGATAAATATTGACCTAGCCAGCGACACCCACATCCTACCAAAGAATTAAAAAGAAATAAATTCTGCCTGTCTAGCCACAGCAAGAAGAAGGGAGAGAGTAACAGCACAGTATTAATGAGGAGGCCAATCATTTGGTGTGACTCTCGCAGTCATCAGCTCAAATGCTGTCACTGCACGTGGTCTGGAAGCAAGTATAGAATTGGGCTTGATGTAGTCAGTCATTCAGGCATGGGTGTATTGCATTCAGACCTGGGGGTAAAGGGTGGTTTTTTGCCAACTCATCAAAGGCCAAAGTCATAGGCAGGTTCTGCTGCAGAGGACTTAGGGGTGGCTTCCAAGAGAATGCTGATGGCTGTGCACAGTGAGGGGTTGGATGCATTGGCTGATGTTCCTGACAGTCTCCTGTCATTGTCAATGAGGATAGCAAAATCAGTTCCAATTTGTCAGACGACACTACGCAGAACTCACTCTTTTCACAGAATCTGCTCCATCTCCATGTTGTGCTGCAGTCCCAGAGGCACTGTCACTGCTGTCCCCAGAACTGCAGCAGTCTATATGTGGACAGATCACCTACCGTGCCTACCTTCTGAGGATGTAGCAACACTCAATGCCCAGTCCAGAAACTCACAACACCTACAAAAACACGCCAGAGTACTTCAGCAAAAGTTCTTAAATATTACCCTACTTGCAAGGAGGGTGCCTGATCCTTTAAAGAATGCCAGTTCAAGACCCATTGGGGTTGCACAGTGGTTAGCACTGCTGCCTCATAGCACCAGGGACCCAAGTTCAATTCCCGGCTTGGGTCACTGTCTGTGCGAAGTCTGCACGTTCTCACTGTGTCTGTGTGGGTTTCCTCCAGGTGCTCTGGTTTCCTCCCACAATCCGAAAGACGTGCTGGTTAGGTGCATTGGCCATGCTAAATTCTTCTGAACAGGCGATGGAGTGCGGCGACTGGGGGATTTTCACAGTAACTTCATTGCAGTGTTAATGTAAGCCTACTTGTGACAATAAGAGATAAACTTTAAACTGAAAACTTCACTTCCATCCTTGAGGACTGGAAGCAATCCTCCAGTTGAGGCTGTATCTGTGTTTTATACAAATTTAACATAATCTCCTTGCTTTTGTGCTCTGTGTCCCTATTTTTAAATACTATAATATTGAATGCTTTGTTAACTATTTTGTTATCTACTCTATCACCTTCAATGATTTATGCACATGCACACTCTTTGCTTTTCTTGATGTTCTTTCAACCAAAATGGATGACTTTCACATTTCTCTGCATTAAGTCTGTCACTGTCTGCCCATGCCCATCACACCAACCTCTCTATATTCTTTTGAAGTTCTACAACATCCTACCTTATGTTCTTCATTATGCCAGTGCCCAACGAACTGTAACCCACTTTTCCTGCACAAGTGGATGGGTGGATGGAGCTATTACAAGGGGGCATAACTATAGGGTTCATGGTGGGAGATATAGGAAGGATGTCCGAGGTAGGTTCTTTACTCAGAGAGTGGTTGGGGTGTGGAATGGACTGCCTGCAGTGATAGTGGAGTCAGACACTTTAGGAACATTTAAGCGGTTATTGGATAGGCACATGGAGCACACCAGGATGATAGGGAGTGGGATAGCTTGATCTTGGTTTCAGATAAAACTCAGCACAACATTGTGGGCCGAAGGGCCTGTTCTGTGCTGTACTGTTCTAAGTCTAAGTCTATGAGCCACACATTATTCTCTCTAATCTTATTTACTCCATACCAATTTACACATGGTTCAGATGAAATCCAGAGGCTCTGATTTTTAATTTAATGCCTGGTTCCTCAAACTCCCTTTGCAAACCCTCTTGATTTGATTTGATTTATTATTGTCACATGTATTAGTACACAGTGAAAAGCGTTGCTTCTTGCGCGCTATACAGACAATGCATACCGTTCATAGAGAAGGAAATGAGAGAGTGCAGAATGTCGTGTTATAGTCTTAGCTAGGGTGTAGAGAAAGATCAACTTAATGCAAGGTAGGTCCATTCAAAGGTCTGACGGCAGCAGGGAAGAAGCTGTTCTTGAGTTGTTTGGGACGTGACCTCGGACTTTTGTATCTTTTCCTGAAGGAAGAGGTGGAAGAGAGAATGTCCGGGGTGCATGGGGTCCTTAATTATGCTGGCTGCTTTGCTGAGGCAGCGCGAAATGTAGACAGAGTCAATGGATGGGAGGCTGGTTTGCATGATGGATTGGGCTACATTCACAACCGTTTGTAGTTTCTTGCAGTCTTGGATAGAGCAGGAACCATACCAAGCTGTGATTCAACCAAAAAGAATGCTTTCTATGGTGCATCTGTAAAAATTGGTGAGAGTTGTAGCTGACATGCCAAATTTCTTTAGTCTTCTGAGAAAGTAGAGGCATTGATGAGCTTTCTTAACTATAGTGTCGGCATGGGGGGGACCAGGACAGGTTGTTGGTGATCTGGACACCTAAAAACCTGAAGCTTTCGACCATTTGATAAGGCGTTTGATAAGGTCCCCCATGGTCGGCTTATGATGAAAGTGAGGAGGTGTGGGATAGAGGGAAAGTTGGCCGATTGGATAGGCAACTGGCTGTCTGATCGAAGACAGAGGGTGGTGGTCGATGGAAAATTTTCGGATTGGAGGCAGGTTGCTAGCGGTGTGCCGCAGGGATCAGTGCTTGGTCCTCTGCTCTTTGTGATTTTTATTAATGACTTAGAGGAGGGGGCTGAAGGGTGGATCAGTAAATTTGCTGATGACACTAAGATTGGTGGAGTAGTGGATGAGGTGGAGGGCTGTTGTAGGCTGCAAAGAGACATAGATAGGATGCAAAGCTGGGCTGAAAAATGGCAAATGGAGTTTAACCCTGATAAATGTGAGGTGATTCATTTTGGTAGGACAAATTTAAATGTGGATTACAGGGTCAAAGGTAGGGTTCTGAAGACTGTGGAGGAACAGAGAGATCTTGGGGTCCATATCCACAGATCTCTAAAGGTTGCCACTCAAGTGGATAGAGCTGTGAAGAAGGCCTGTAGTGTGTTAGCTTTTATTAACAGGGGGTTGGAGTTTAAGAGCCGTGGGGTTATGCTGCAACTGTACAGGACCTTGGTGAGACCACATTTGGAATATTGTGTGCAGTTCTGGTCACCTCACTATAGGAAGGATGTGGAAGCGCTGGAAGGAGTGCAGAGGAGATTTACCAGGATGCTGCCTGGTTTGGAGGGTAGGTCATATGAGGAAAGGTTGAGGGAGCTAGGGCTATTCTCTCTGGAGCGGAGGAGGCTGAGGGGAGACTTGATAGAGGTGTATAAAATGATGAAGGGGATAGATAGAGTGAACGTTCAAAGACTATTTCCTCGGGTGGATGGAGCTATTACAAGGGGGCATAACTATAGGGTTCGTGGTGGGAGATACAGGACGGACATCAGAGGTAGGTTCTTTACGCAGAGAGTGGTTGGGGTGTGGAATGGACTGCCTGCAGTGATAGTGGAGTCAGACACTTTAGAAACATTTAAGCGGTTATTGGATAGGCACATGGAGCACACCAGGATGGTAGGGAGTGGGATAGCTTGATCTTGGTTTCAGATAAAGCTCGGCACAACATCGTGGGCCGAAGGGCCTGTTCTGTGCTGTACTGTTCTATGTTCTATGTCTATGTTCATTTCTACTTCATCCTCGTTGATGTAGACGGGCATGTTGTCCTCTACGCTTCCTGAAGTCGATGACAATTTCCTTCGTTTTGTTGACATTGAGGGAGAGATTATTGTCGTCACACCAGTTCACCACATTCTCTATCTCATTCCTGTACACTGTTTTTTCATTGTTTGAGATCCGACCCACTATGGTGGTGTTGTCAGCAAACTTGAAAATTGAGTTGGAGAGGAATTTGGCCACACAGTCATAGGTGTATAATCCTAGTCTTACTTATGTCTAACCCCCTGACAGTACAATCCCCGCTACCACCACATTTCTTTTAACTCCCCCATTTGAATGGCTTCCTGTGTGTCATGGTCAGTCTGCTCACCACTTTGGTCCATAAATATTGCAAGAACCTCAAACCTATTGCTCAATTGCAAGGACTGAGGCTCCTCTACTGTCACCCTCTGCAACAAAGTGTCCATGTAACATTCCCCCTCCCTGATGAATCACAATGCCTCCAGTTCAGCTTCCAGTTCATAAACCCGGGGCCAAAGCCCTTCAAGTTGCAGACACTTACTATAGGTGTGGTTTCCATGAATTGCAGTGGCATCCAGGAATTCCCACATAATGCCACTGTGGCACATCATCCATTCTTCCATCTTTATTGTGTGAATAAACCTTACTTGCCATTGACCTGTACCTGATGCAATGAATGACATATGGGCTGGATCAATGACAGTTGACCTATGCAATGAAGGACTGGTGGGATGTGACTTGTGAAATGAGTGAGATTGACTGGTTGGATAGGTGACCAGTGGGATGGGTAACCAATACACTGACCAATTGGATAGGTTGACCATGTTGAGATGAATGATCAATGTGATAAATGTACTCAATGACCAGTGTGCTCAATGACCAATGCATTGAATGGCCAATGGGATGTGTGACCAATGCATTGAATGGCCAATGGGATGTGCGACCAATGTATTGAATGGCCATTAGGATGTGGGACCAATGTATTGAATGGCCAGTAGAATGGGTGCTCAATTTATTGAAAGGCCAATGGGATGTATGACTAAAGTATTGAATAGCCAATGGGGTGTATGACTAAAGTATTGAATAGCCAATGTACTGAATGGCCAATGGGGTGGGTGACCAATGTATTGAATAGCCAATAGGATGTGTGACTAAAGTATTGACTGGTCAATGGGATGAGTGACCAATGTGATCAATAACCTACTGACCATTCGGATCATTGCGACTTATTTCCCGCCTTTCCTTCTTGTAGTCAATCAGAAGCGTCCTTTCAAACTGGAACGCGTCATCATCGCGCGACCAACTAACCGCCGCTCCAGCCGGCCGGAAGTGGCGAACAACCCTTTCTCAGCCAATGGGAGCGCAGCGCGGGTAACGGGGGCGGTGCCAGCGGCCGGCCTGAAAGGCGGAAGGCGGCGGGCGGTCGCTCAGTGATTCTGCGCGGGGAGCCGGCGGTTGCTCAGTGAGTTTGCGCGGGGAGCCGGCGGTTGCTCAGTGAGTTTGCGCGGGGAGCCGGCGGTCTTTTGTTTGTGCGCAGGCGCCAGTCCCTCAGCGGCAGGCTGTGGAGTGTCGGTGGTTGGTTGGTAAGTGGGCTCCGGGGAAAGCCTGTGCCCCGAGAGCGGATACCCCCAGATTGGGGCCGCTGCTTTCACCCACACGTCTTTATAGCGCTGTGGTTAACCGGGTACGCGAGGGAGCGGTGTCCTGAAGCGTGTCTGGGCTCGGCTCGCTGGTTGGCAGCTCCTGCATTGCAGCCCTGACTCTCCCGGGCCTGCTTCCCAACTGGTGACCCAGAGCTACAGCTGGTATGTTACACACAGCCTTTGTGTTAATCTACATAGTCAACCTCCCCAACTGCGTTATAAGTGTTAGTTAGACCAAAGGTTCATTAAATCAATTGACAGCGGCTTTGTTCAAATTTTAAATAACTTAAGGAAGATAAAGTTAATGAAGGGAAATCATAAGACCATAAGACCATAAGACATAGGAGCGGAAGTAAGGCCATTCGGCCCATCGAGTCCACTCCACCATTCAATCATGGCTGATTTCAACTCCATTTACCCGCTCTCTCCCCATAGCCCTTAATTCCTCGAGAAATCAAGAATTTATCAATTTCTGTCTTGAAGACGCTCAACGTCTCGGCCTCCACAGCCCTCTGTGGCAATGAATTCCACAGACCCACCACTCTCTGGCTGAAGAAATTTCTCCTCATCTCTGTTCTAAAGTGACTCCCTTTTATTCTAAGGCTGTGCCCCCGCGTCCTAGTCTCCCCTGTTAATGGAAACAACTTCCCTACGTCCATCCTATCTAAGCCGTTCATTATCTTGTAAGTTTCTATCAGATCTCCCCTCAACCTCCTAAACTCCAATGAATATAATCCCACGATCCTCAGACGTTCATCGTATGTCAGGCCTACCATTCCTGGGATCATCCGTGTGAATCTCCGCTGGACCCGCTCCAGTGCCAGTATGTCCTTCCTGAGGTGTGGGGCCCAAAATTGCTCACAGTACTCCAAATGGGGCCTAACCAGTGCTTTATAAAGCCTCAGAAGTACATCCCTGCTTTTGTATTCCAAGCCTCTTGAGATAAATGACAACATTACATTTGCTTTCTTAATTACGGACTCAACCTGCAAGTTTACCTTTAGAGAATCCTGGACTAGGACTCCCAAGTCCCTTTGCACTTTAGCATTATGAATTTTGTCACCGTTTAGAAAATAGTCCATGCCTCTATTCTTTTTTCCAAAGTGTACGACCTCGCACTTGCCCACGTTGAATTTCATCAGCCACTTCTTGGACCACTCTCCTAAACTGTCTAAATCTTTCTGCAGCCTCCCCATCATAGATGAGTTTGGTGTTGAAGCCATGACTGCTGTTGGTGGAATTATAAAAATCAGGATAAGATTCCTGGATGTGTGGGGCTCAAAGGTTATAATGGTAGGGTTTTTTTGGTACACTGCGTTCATGGATGTTTTCTCATTAATTTTAATATCTGGAAGTATTTCAAGAGCTATTACAAACTGATAATTTTGTAATAGCTCATATTTCTATGAGCTATTACAAACTGATAATTTAAAAACAAATTGTGTTGTCCCTGATGTTCCAAAATGCTTATTAAAAACAACACAATATAATTTTGTAGCCACACTTTGCAAGGTTTCCAACATAACAATGTAATTGTGGTTGAGGACCGTCTATATAAAATCATTCACCTTTAGGCCGGAGCACCTGGAGGACGCAAACATGGGGAAAATCTGCAAACTCCACAAAGACAGTGACCCAAGTTGGGCATTAAACCTGGGTCCCTGGTGCTGTGAGGCAGCAGTGCTAACCACTGTGCTGCCCCTATTATATATTACTCGGGGCACCAGAGATCTTTAAGAGGGGAGATTAGACCTTGCCAACTAAACAATGGGTTCGCTGTGTAAGGTGTAAGAAAATTTGTAATGCTTGTGGCCCTATGCTATTTTGTGAATTCTGATTAAATAATATTGCACCAGCATGCAGTGAAAGAAACATGCTATTGGGCCAAGTTAATCTGTTGTGACGTCCCCATGTACTGCACAGCTTCCTCCTTGCAACATCTAAGCTTTATGCGTCTCTTTCTGTTGTCCTGAGTTCCACTCGGTACATGTTTTTATTTCCCAATGGATATATTAATGCTGCTTTGTAATTATGGTGATTGTTGGATTCTAGTCTACGGCACAGAAACAGACCCTTTGACCATCAAATACTCATCTATACTATTCCCATTTACCAGCACTTGGACCATAATCTACTATGCCTTGGTGATTAAGTGCTTGTCAAGATGCTTCTTAAATGTTGCAAGAGTACCTGCCTCCTCCACCCTCTCAGGCAGTGTGTTCCATACTTCCACCACTCTCTGGTTTGGGTGGTGGTGGGGAGGGAATCCCTATGTCCTTTCTAAATCACTTGCATTAAATCTGTGCCCTGTGGCCTTCGACACCTGCCTTTTTTAAAGTGGGAAATGTGTTCTCTGCATCTGTCCTTTTCAACATTTCCATAATTTTAAAGACCACCTATCGGGTCACTTCCTAAAGTGTTCAGCCTTTTTGATAGCACTTATCTCTGTAAAATCAAAAAAAAATTGACTTGTGCAGTAAGTGTTTTGAAGTAAGTTGTTTAATCTTAATCTTAATTTTTTAAGTGTAGTATCTTAACTAAATCTAATTGAGAATCAATATTGGATCTCTAATGACAAGTTTGGCTTATGTTTTTAATTTGGAACTGATAATTTTAATAAGATCACTTGGCATTGATCAAAAAAAGGTACAGCACAGGAATAGGCCCTTTGGCCCTCCTCATATACAAATAATGAATATTGAGCTTCATCAGTATAAATGTATTGCAATATTTCTTTGAAATTTGTTAGATGCTTCCATTTGAAGTAGAACAGTAATCTAATGGCAGTACTTGTTCAAATAACTCCCAAAGCAGAGCAATGTAGTACTGCAGTGTCATGGGAAATGAAATGTTTAATGTGGATGAGACTGATATTTCATTCTAGTTTGAGAGCTGATCTGAATCCAGCATTTACTGGAAACTACGTTTGCCTCATGCCCTATAACCTTGAAGTTTAGTGTTGACTCTCTAGAACGCCTGAAATTATGGATCTGCAATGGAGGTCCTCAAATGCAGCAGGATAGTTTCTGTCCTTGAATAAACCAGCAGTTAAGGACACTTGACTCCCGTGGTCTTGAATCTTTGTGTTGTATTTTTTTCTTTATCAAATGGTGAATGTTAGTATATGGAGATAAAGTTTGCTATCACATTGTAATCATTTTCATCTTTGTTTTAGTGCAGATCCTGAGGATTGCATTGGAATCTGTTTACTGTTAGCTATTAAAAATATGTTGTCCCCACTTGACTGGATTGCCTATAGGTTTTTTTAACACTACATTAAAATAAGCAAGACATCATGGATCAGACTTGGGATGGACTGGAAGAAAATCAATCTTGTGAGGAGGCAAAATATCTCAGCCCTGGTCCCCTCAACAAAGGATATTTATTTGGGATGGATTCTGAGTCAGAATTTGAAATTCCTGAGACACCCAGGTACAGAAGTCGTGTCTTTTACAATATCACATTTTCAACCATCGCTGCAGAATGCAACATCTATACATTCCTTTGTGTCATATCATGAATATCTCACTTCCTCTTAATTTTTGTTTTAAGCCCTGTTTTTTCCAAGAAGAACAGTAAACCATATCAAGTGGAGACTGCAGTCCAGGATAGAGTTACTAATGAAGGGAGAAAGTCCAGATCTGTGAGTTGGCCTTTCATCTTGTACCATCAAACTTAACTCTGTGTCCCTCCTGAAGTTAACACTAGGACAAGTCGTGGTTTGATTCTACCGACTGGTGTTCACACTGCAACTTAGCCAATGCTGCTGACTCGCGTGCTTCACTCAGCAAACTTAAGAGGGATATTGTGTGATTATACAGCTCACCTGCATGTAAAAAGAGTGAAAAGTGAGATCGGGAGATAGTAACTTCACTGTCAAACAAAAGCATGTTCTGGAAATTGTGAATTTGTGATATATGGATGATATGAATTGACAATGAAAGCAATTAATTGCATCTTGACTGAACCGCACTTTCACAGGCTAGCAGAGTGACATGCCTGCTAAATTTAGATTGCACTTGGGCAAGCTGGGAATAGTTTGAATCTAATTTGAGACTCCTACATCTTGTTTGCAGACTAAGTAGTAAATGGTTGTCATGCGCCCCCACTGTATCTATCAGTGTATATATTGGTATATCAATGGGAAGAGGATAACCAAGGAAAGAGTAGGGGGCAATCTGTGGGTGGAGCCAGAGGACATTGCTAGACTGTTGAATGAATACTTCACATCTGTCCTCAAGAGAATGAGGACAATGGTATGGAATTCAGGCAGAGACTGTAGTTCTTGAGCAAATTGACATAGGAAAGGACGAGGTGTGTTGGCAGCCTTAAAAGTGGATACATTTCCAGGTCCAGATAAACTGTGCCCTAGGCTGCTGTGGGAGGCAAGGGAGGAGATTGCAGGGGCTCTGACCCAAATTTTCAATTCCTCTCTGGCCATGGGGGAGGTGCCAGATGACTGGAGAACAGCTAATCTGGTTCCACTATTTAAAGGTTGTAGAGATAAACCAGGGAACTACAGACCAGTGAGTCTCTCATAGGGAAACTATTAGAGAAACTTTTGAAGGAGAGCATCTATCTCCACTTGGAGAGGCAACACTTGATCAGGGAAAGTCCGCATAGCTTCATCAGAGGGAGGTCATGTCTAACAAATTTGATTGAATTTCTTGAGGTAACCAGCTGTGTAGATGAGGGTAGTGCAGTCAGTGTAGTTTATATGGATTTCAGCAAAGCCTTTGACAAGGCCCCACACAAGGTAAATTCACATGGGATATAGGGTAACTTGAAGTGGATTCAAAATGGCTCAGTTGTAGGTGGCAGAGGGTGATGATAGATGGCTGCTTTAATAACTGGAAGTCAATGGCGTACCATAGGGATCTCTGGGCCCCCTATTTGTCATTTATATAAATTACATTGACTATGTGGGGGGATAGGATTAGTAAGTTTGCGGATGACACAGATTGGACGGGTAGTTAACAAGTGAGGTGGTGTGTCTTGGGCTACAAAAAGATCTAGATGGAATGGGTGGATAATTGGCAGATGGAATTTAATCCTGAAAAGTGAGGTGATACACTTTGGAGGGAGTACTTTGACAAGAAAGGAACAGTAGGACACTAGGAGGTTCTGTGAAACAAAGGGACCTTGGTGTGTTTGTCTACAGATCTGAAGGTGGAAGGTCATGTTAATAGGAGGCATATGGGACGCTTGCCTTTCTCAATTGGGGTATAGATTACAAAAGCAGTGAAGTCATGTTGGAGTTTTATAGAACTTTGAGGCCACAGCTGGAGCACTGTGGTCACCACGTTATTGGAAGTCTGTGATTGCACTGGAGGGGGTGCAGAGGAGGTTTACCAGGATGCTGCCTGGGATGGAACATTTAGTTATGACGAGAGGTTGCTTAAAATTGAGTTGCTTTGTTGTTGGAGCAGAGAAGACTGAGGGGCCACCTGATCAAGGTGTACAAGATTGAGGGACATGGACAGAGTGGATAAGGAGCAGCTATTCCCCTTAGTTGAAGGGTCAGTCATGAGGGGCACTGGTTCTATGATCTGTGACTGCCAATGTGTTGGAGCAACTGACAACCAACCTATAGGGAAATGGGTGGCATAGCCCTGCTCTTTTTTCACTTTTTGTATTTGCCTGAAAGTTTTCAATCTGTTTTAAACAATTTTATATCTCATATATACGGGTGGATTGTAGGGAAGGAGTGAGGCACAGGAGGTCAATTAGGGGAACAATTGTAGGGAAGGGTGTTCCAAACCTGGAGTAGGTTAGAGGTGAGTGGAGAAGGGGGCCATAAAATTCTCAACCTTGTTTAAATTCCTTCAATTGTGAAGGGTCAGGAGCTGTAGGTCAACAAGGATGGATAAGTAGGCCTTGGTGCAGATCTGAATAAAGTGACATCATCTGTGGTGTAGCTTCTGCATCCCCCTCGAGTCTTTCCCTATTTATGCAGGGTGAATGACACAGCTTGGTTAGAGAGCATTAGAATAGGGGAATGTGGAGGCAACAAAGGGTCAGGGAGGTACAGTGGACAGGATAGTAGTGATACAATCGGGCATCTTTAATACACAAGATATAGGGTGGGGAGCTTGGATAGTCTGAATACTGAGGTGTTCTAGTTTTACCTGAGGTGATGACTGGGAGTGATGCAAAGGCTTGTGTCTTTGGTATTAATTTTAAACTGAAGGAAATTGGCAAACAGTTTAGCAGTGAAGTGGTGGGAGCTAGAACTCTCCTAGTACAAGAGTTGGAAGGGGAACAATTTCTGGAGGCAGTCTATCATGACTGGGTATTTAATGCTGCAACTAAGCAAGGGCTATTGAGCTGAATACTGAAGTCCTGTCTTGTGCCTCCCCTTCTGCATTTCAGCTTGTGGCCAGACCCAGCTTGTTTGGAACCTGTGGTAGTGCATACTCCTGGGTTTCCTCAAGTAGCCCATCTCCCTAACATATGAAAAGCTTTTTCTGGAAGCCAAAGAGCTTTTTTCATCTATTCCCTGTTGGCTGTGTCAAAGGCTCTAGAGATGGTGCAGGTAGGTTGTGAATGTTAAGCAGTTGGACTTAGAGGATTGTTTATTGGGCTATAGCAGGTAGAGAAACGTGATCGCAGAAGTTCAGTGAATTGCTGGAAGGTGGTTCTTAAGAATATGGCAATATGTTCAAGGACTTCAGGGAAAAAAAGGTTGGGGTGGTCATTTACAAAGTTTAAAGTTTATTTATTAGTGTCACAAGTAAGGCTTACATTAACACTGCAATGAAGTTAGTGAAATTCCCCTAGTCGCCACACTCCAGCGCTTTTTCGGGTCAATGCACCTAACCCACACACCTTTGGATTGTGGGAGGAAACTGGAGCACCCGGAGGAAACCCACGCAGACACAGGGAGAACGTGCAAACTCCACACACTGAGCTGAGCCGGGTATCGAACCCAGATCCCTGGCACTGTGAGGCAGCAGTGCTAACCACTGCTGCCCCAGTGCATCTTATTTATGCACACTGCTGCTTTGTGTATTGATGGTGGAGGGAGTGAATGTGGAAGGAAAGCCAGTTAAGTGGGTCTTTGTCCTGGATGGTTTCAAACTTCTAAGATCCAGATCTATTAATGGATTGCTAACTCATCTCTGCTCAACTCTAGTTAGTTTTAAGGGAGCAAAATTGAGCAAGTACCAGCGGATCACTATGGCAATCCTGAGAATATCTATATCAGCCCCATTCCTCCCTTCTCCCCATTTTCCTTAGTTCCCAAAAATTTGTCACTATACTTCCTAGGGTAGAGAATTCCAAAGATTCTCATCTGTTTCAAGAAATTTCCCCTCAATACAATCAGTTATTTGGGGCAATGATTACAGTCCTTGGTTCTCCAGCCAAAGGAAATGTCCTCTTGGTATTGACCTGACAAGATCACAATGTTTTTTCTTTCTAAAATATTGCCCAACTCTTCAATTTATCCTTGGTACTATCATCTTATCCAGAAATGAAACGCCTTCATTACACCTGCCTCAAAGGCAGTTGTATCCTTCCTTTTGTAAGGAGACCAAAACTACTCCAGGTGTTGTTTTTGCCCAAATCTACTTAATTGCAGGAAAAATTTCCTTGTACTCTTCTCGGTTGGTACAGTGCCTGGTACCAGCTCCTCTGTTCATTCCTGTCAGCAGCCATGGTGAAGTATTGGTCCTGGTATAGAGGCCACCAATTTCTTGGGAGTTGGCCCTCTTGTTAATGTTGAAGCAACTTTCCAGGTGGACAGAGTGCATGGGAGATCCTGTCTTGTGCCTCCCCTTCTGCACTTCAGCTTGTGGCCAGACCCAGCTTGCTTGGAACCTGTGGTAGTGCATACTCCTGGGTTTCCTCAAGTAGCCCATCTCCCTAACATATGAAAAGCTTTTTCTGGAAGCCAAAGAGCTTTTTTCATCTATTCCCTGTGCCCTGTCTATTGCATTGCTGGCCGGTAATTACCTTTTTGTGGATTTTTTTTTTGGTTTATATCCTATTCAGTCCAATAAAAGTCCAATTCAATGTCTCAGCAAGTGAGACATTCCCGATCCAAGCTGACAAGACAGGCCTCTCTCTTCCTTTCTTGCGTTTGATCTACATGATCCAAGCTGATTGGAGTAGGCGTTGCACCTTCTCCAAGGCTCAATCTCATTTGCATCTTAGCCAAAAGGCCGAATGCCACTTAAAATTTTTTTTTATGGATTTGCTTCATAAAAACATTCTGGAGGAAATTAGTCCTTTGATTGCAACTGCAGCAACTTTTGCCTTTGTTCTAACAAGCCTCCTGTTTGTGCATGCTTATTTGTTAATGCAAAGCTGCTAACATCTAGTCAAGCTATGATTGAATTTTGCTTTGTCATTAAAATGTTTTTAGATAAGAAAAAAGTCTCCGTCGTTTCCACTCACTATTGCTGGTTGGACATTATTTTGGTAAACCAGAGCATGCTATTTGATAGCCAAATCTGCATTTGTAAAATCCAAGTGGTTACAGCATATTTGATAGCATAGTATAATTGCAGTAGTTGTTTCTGTTTAGCTCTTTTCCTCCTCCCCCACCGCCCCCCCCCCCCCTCCCCCAACTTTCTCAATTTCTAAACATGGATTAAGCTTTTTCAGTAAATGAGATTATGCTCCAGTATCTAGTTGCTGAAATCTGTAAAAACCTTAATACAGAAGCTTCTCGAGACGAAGCTAATTGGATAATTGAGGTGCTAGCAACCGCTCGTCCCACAATACTTTGACAGTTCTGTCCATTTGAATTGGCCCAGAAGTATTTGTATTTTGCCACCAGTAAGTATAATTTCAAGCCCCTCGTGCTGCAGTGACGTTGCCACTTTACTTTATAACACATACGCGATCCCCTGTCACATTTGCATCTTTTTCTTTTTGCCACTGAGCCCTGTTGTATGACCACACTTTCCAGAAGATTGCTAATTAACTCTGCCACTACATCAGATCTGAAATGGCCTGTTCTCTCATTTGCTTTTCAACATTGTTCTAGAAAGTTTTCTGCTTTTCAGCATGTAAGAACTTTTTGATCTGCATAAGGGACTATATCATTGAGTCTGAATTTGCCATAACTGCTTTGAACCTGTGGCTTTTATCACACTTGGTCACTTGATTTGTAATTCATCTGCTAACATTCACTCCCTCCACCAATTCACAATAGCAGCAGTGTGTACCATCGATATGACGCACTGCAGGAACTCCCAAGGCCAAACATTTGGAAGGACAGGGCAGCAGAAGCATGGGAACACCACCTGGAAATTCCCCTTCAAGCCACGCACTTGGAAATATCGCTGTTCCTTCACTTGCTGGGTCAAAATCCTGGAACTCGCTTCTTAAAAGCACAGTGGGTGTACCTAAACCACATGGACTGCAGTGGTTCAAGAAGATGGCTCCCCACCCTATCAAGGGCAATAAATGCTGGCCTAGCCAGCAACGCCCACATCCCTTGAATGAATAAGGCCAAATCAGAGAATGTATATCTTGACGTTTGTGGGACTGAGGACTATGTGGGAGGAAGTGTTAGTGCATTAAGGTAGACAAATCCCCAGGGCCAGATGGTATCTATTCCAGATTACTGAGACAAGAGGAATTGCTGGGCCTCTAATAGAAATCTTTGTTTCCTTGTTGACCACAGGTGAGGTCCTAGAGGATTGGAAGGTAGCCACTGCTGTCTCGTTATTTAACAATGGCAACCCCACTAATTATAGGCAATGAACTTGATGTCAGTGTTGGTGAAATAGTTGAAGATTCTTATAGAAAGGATCTATACACATTTGGAATTGAATGGTCTTAATATTGACAGCATGGTTTTGTACAAGGAAGGCCATGTGTCTCTAATTTGAGTTTTTTTTTGAAGTGGGCAAAAATGATTGACAAGGGAAGGGCTGTAGATGTTGTCTACATGGACTTTAGTGAAGCATTTGACAAGGTCCCTCATGGCAGGCTGGTGCAAAATGTCAAATCAAGGGTGAACGAGCTAAATGGAAGTTTGTGGATGGTACTAAGATTGGCAGAGTTGCAAATAGTGATGCAGATTCAGAACACAGCAGGGTACAGGCTGGAGAAATGGTAGATGGAATTTAATCTGGACAAATGCGTGGTAATGCATTTTGATCCAATTCAGTTGGGAGTTATAAAATAAATGGCAAAACCGTCAGGAGCATAGACACATCTGGGAGTACAGGTCCACAGATCCTTAAAACTGGCAGCACAGTTGGAAAAAGTGGTGAAGAAAGCATATGGCATGTTTGCCTTCATTGTTGGGGCATTGAATATAAAAGTTGGCAAATTGTGTTACAGTTGCATAACATTGGTTAGATCATGTTTGGAATACCGTGTCCAATTCTGGTTGCCACATTCCCAGAAGAACGTGGAGGCTTTGGAGGGAGTACAGTAAAAGTTTACCAGGATGTTGCCTGGTATGGAGGGTATTTGCTATGAGGAGAGATTGAATAAACTGAGATTGTTCTCCCTGGAAAGATGGAGGCTGAGGGGCGACCTAATAGAAGTTTATAAAATTGAGGGGCATTGATAAGGTGAACAGTTGGAAGCTTTTTTCCAGGGCAGAAATGACTATTACAAGGGGACGCAAGTTCTATTTGTGGGGAAGTTTTTTAAAGAGGTGGTGAGGGCCTGGAATGCACTGCCAAGTGAGGTGGTTGAGGCAGACACATTAGTGATATTTAAGACTTATCTGGATAGACACATGAGCAGGCAGGGAATAGAGGGATACAGGTGGTTGGTCTAGATAGGACAATTTGATTGACACAGGCTTGGACTGAAGGGCCTTCTCCTATGCTATACTGTTCTTTGATTACTGATGGAAAGGGCTGTGATCATGGAGGGATTTGGAAATGAAGTTTGAGAATTAAGGTTCCTCCAGTGGGAGCTAATGTAGGACTACAAGCAGGGTTCATGGATAAAAAGTCTCTATGCAAGGTCATGGGCAGCAAAGTTTTGGTTTAGAGGATGGCACATGGAGGTTGATCACAAAGTATGATGAAATAGTCATACCTAGAGCTAACAAAGACTTGGCTGGTTTTAGCAGCATTCTGGAAATGGAAAAGGCATCACCATAACTAAGATTACCTATTTGGTTAGAAACTTGTGTCCAATGACATGAAGATTGCAAACAGTACTTTTTAATTCATTCATGGGACATGGGCATCACTGGCTGGCCAGCATTTATTGCCTGTTACCCTAGTTGAGAGCTGGATGTTGCCACTGTGGCAACAAGATGTCTGAAGGGCAACATGTAAAATACAGGCGGGGACTGAGGTGCATCCTTTAACAGCTAACTGTGGAAGAAGGAAGAGAAGCCAATGCAGGTGAATCTCTGGCTATGAATGGAACAGGCAGTACTATGATCTCTCCAGACTGAAGGAGAGTAGAGAAGAAAGGGAGAGTAATTTACCTTTGCAACTGTAACAAAGGTAAATGAGGACTTGGAATACTGGCAGCTATTTCTGTACCCTCTTGAAATAAGCTCCGTGCTCGGTTTGCTTTTATGACATTGACCCTTGTTACAACTTTGACTTGTGTACTCTTCTTCAGAAGACATGAAATGTTAACTGTTTCTCTCCTCAGCTGCTGCCAGACCTGTTGCGTATTCCTAGTATTTTTGGTACTGACAGTATTTTGCTTTTGTAGTAGTGTTTGATTTGTATACTTCTCGATCCTTCGCCCTGTACCCCATTTTAGATTTGTTTACCTTTCAGTTTGGTATGAAAAATGCCTCTATGGCAAGTCTGTTCATTTGCCATTCTGTTCTACAAAGTGTATTAATGTAAGCTTGTCAGTTGCTCATTGATTATCCCCTTCAATTTGGGAATTATTTGGATTCCAAAGTCTGAATCATTATTACGAAAAGCTATTTTGGGACTTCTCAAACTGGGGGTTGTGAATTCTGAATAGCGAATCAAGGCTATTGATAGCCTTTTAAATCCCATTTTTGAAATGTTTGGTACAGCCTAGTAGACACTGAGGCCTGATTCCTGCACTAAACGCACAGAAGTTGTGTATTTGTGCATGAGAAACTCTCCCACTGTTCTCTGCAAAGCCCCTCCTCACCCCGCCACCACCCTGCTCTCAGCTCCCACAGGTATGTTTAGCAATTTTGCAGCCTTTTTTAAAAATGGGATGGCGGTGCCCCCACATCCTGTTCTCCATTGCCACAGAAGGGCTATGGCAATTTTGCAGCCTTCAAATAGGGCAGCAGTGGAGTAAAAGTTTGGGATGCACTGAATTATAAGAACAAAAGAACTAGGAGCAGGAGTAGGCCATCTGGCCCCTCGAGCCTGCTCTGCCATTCAATAAGATCATGGCTGACCTTTTTGTGGACTCTGCTCCACTTACCCGCCTGCTCCCCATAACCCTTAATTCCTTTACTGTTCAAAAATCTATCTATCCTTGCCTTAAAAACATTCAATGAGGTAGCCTCAACTGCTTCACTGGGCAGGGAATTCCATAGATGCGCGCAACCCTTTGTGTGAAGATGTTCCTCCTCAACTCAGTCCTAAATCTGCTTCCCCTTATTTTGAGGCTATGCCCTCTAGTTTCACCTGCCAGTGGAAACAACTTCCTTGCTTCTATCTTATCTATTCCCTTCATAATCTTATGTTTCTATAAGATCTCACCTCATTCTTCTAAATTCCAATGAATATAGCCCCAGTCTACTCAGTCTCTCCTCATAAGCCAACCCCCTCAACTCTGGAATCAACCTAGTGAATGTCCTCTGTGCCCCCTCCAGTGCCAGTATATCCTTTCTCAAGTAAGGAGACCAAAACTGTACACAGTACTCCAGGTGTGGCCTCACCAGCACCTTATACAGCTGCAACATAACCTCACTGTTTTTAAACTCCATCCCTCTAGCAATGAAGGACAAAATTCCATTTGCCTTCTTAATCACCTGCAAACCAACCCCTTAGATTCCTGCACAAGGACACCCAGGTCCCTCTGCACAGCAAATTCCAGTTGAGAATTTCATAGAACATAGAACAGTACAGCACAGAACAGGCCCTTCGGCCCACGACGTTGTGCCGAGGTTTATCTGAAACCAAGATCAAGCTATCCCACTCCCTATCATCCTGGTGTGCTCCATGTGCCTATCCAGTAACCGCTTAAATGTTCCTAAAGTGTCTGACTCCACTATCACTGCAGGCAGTCCATTCCACACCCCAACCACTCTCTGCGTAAAGAACCTACCTCTGATATCCTTCCTATATCTCCCACCACGAACCCTATAGTTATACCTCCTTGTAATAGCTCCATCCACCCGAGGAAATAGTCTTTGAACGTTCACTCTATCTATCCCCTTCATCATTTTATAAACCTCTATTAAGTCTCCCCTCAGCCTCCTCCGCTCCAGAGATAACAGCCCTCGCTCCCTCAACCTTTCCTCATAAGACCTACCCTCCAAACCAGGCAGCATCCTGGTAAATCTCCTCTGCACTCTTTCCAGCGCTTCCACATCCTCCTTATAGTGAGGTGACCAGAACTGCACACAATATTCCAAATGTGGTCTCACCAAGGTCCTGTACAGTTGCAGCATAACCCCACGGCTCGTAAACTCCAACCCCCTGTTAATAAAAGCTAACACACTATAGGCCTTCTTCACAGCTCTATCCACTTGAGTGGCAACCTTTAGAGATCTGTGGATATGGACCCCAAGATCTCTCTGTTCCTCCACAGTCTTCAGAACCCTACCTTTGACCCTGTAATCCACATTTAAATTAGTCCTACCAAAATGAATCACCTCACATTTATCAGGGTTAAACTCCATTTGCCATTTTTCAGCCCAGCTTTGCATCCTATCTATGTCTCTTTGCAGCCTACAACAGCCCTCCACCTCATCCACTACTCCACCAATCTTGGTGTCATCAGCAAATTTACTGATCCACCCTTCAGCCCCCTCCTCTAAGTCATTAATAAAAATCACAAAGAGCAGAGGACCAAGCACTGATCCCTGTGGCACTCCGCTAGCAACCTGCCTCCAATCTGAAAATTTTCCATCCACCACCACCCTTTGTCTTCGATCAGACAGCCAGTTACCTATTCAATCGGCCAACTTTCCCTCTATCCCACACCTCCTTACTTTCATCGTAAGCTGACCATGGGGGACCTTATCAAAGGCCTTACTAAAATCCATATATATGACATCAACTGCCCTACCTTCATCAACACTTAGTTACCACCTCAAAAAATTCAATCAAATTTGTGAGGCACGCCTTGCCCTTCACGAATCCGTGCTGACTATCCCAGATTAATCCGCATCTTTCTAAATGGTCGTAAATCCCATCCCTAAGGACCTTTTCCATCAATTTACCAACCACCGAAGTAAGACTAACCGGCCTATAATTACCAGGGTCATTTCTATTCCCTTTCTTAAACAGAGGAACAACATTCGCCATTCTCCAGTCCTTTGGCACCATCCCCGTGGACAGTGAGGACCCAAAGGTCAAAGCCAAAGGCTCTGCAATCTCATCCCTTGCCTCCCAAAGAATGCTAGGATATATTTCATCAGGCCCAGGGGACTTATCGACCTTCAGTTTATTCAAAACTGCCAGGACATCCTCCCTCCGAACATCTATTTCCTCCAGCCTATTAGCTTGTAACACCTTCTCTTCCTCAAAAACATGGCCCCTCTCCTTGGTGAACACTGAAGAAAAGTATTCATTCATCACCTCGCCTATCTCTACTGACTCCATACACAAGTTCCCACTACTGTCCTTGACCGGCCCTAACCTCAGCCTGGTCATTCTTTTATTCCTCACATAAGAGTAAAAAGCCTTGGGGTTTTCCTTGATCCGACCCGCCAAGGACTTTTCATGTCCTCTCCTAAGCCCCTTTTTCAGCTCATTCCTTGCTAACTTGTAACCCTCAATCGAGCCATCTGAACCTTGTTTCCTCATCCCTACATAAGCTTCCCTCTTCCTTTTCACAAGACATGCAATAGATGTAATACATCTAGATTTCTTTTAAAAAAAGTACTACCTATAATCCAAGAAATAAGGATTAGCATGGATAGAGGATTGGTTAACTACAGAAAGCAAAGAGTGGGGGTAAATGGGTGTTTTTCTGGTTGCCCATCAGTGACTATAGAGATAGTCTAAATGAGTGGACTCATCTAACTATCTATATTCCTTTGCAGACTTTCAGTGTCTGCACACTTTGCTCTTCCTCCCATCTTAGTGTCATCTGCGAATTTTGACACACTACACTTGGTCCCCAACTCCAAATCATCTATGTAAACCATAAAGAATTGTGGCCCCCAACACTGATCCCTGAGGCACACCACTAGTCACTGATGTTTTCTTTCACTGGAGGAAACAGGATGGTCATTTAGGCTTTCCCTTGTGAATTCACATTGCTATTACTTTAAAAAAAAATCTAGATTCCAAAATATTAGGAACACAATCTAATTTTAGATTTGTGCAGGCTGGGACCTACAAAAGTAGTTGCACAAAGTGCAGTGGCAAAATAGTGACAGATTCCAACAATGCAAGCGCAGGATCTGTCAAACAGAATAACATGCCACATTTAGTATAGAAAAGGTAAGTATAATTCTGCATTTAAGTCCTTGAGGAAACTGCAATAGAAGCATGTGGACATCAGTCTGATGTACAGACCCCTATCTTGAATAGCTGCAAGAAAAATCTTCAGGGCCTTGTAACGCTGCAAAGGATTGAGGCTAATGACAGACAGCAATTTATTGAGTTCTATAACGCTACAGAAACTGGAACTCTGGCTTGCAACGCTGAGGGGATTAATAGCCAAAGTATTAAATGGTACTGCTAAGGCAAATATCTACTTTATGGTAAGGCATTGCAACGTCAGAAGTTTTAAATTATTTTTGATAGATGCCATGAAAATTAGCACTTTTTTTTTAATGGATATATTGAACATTTCTTGAGGTACCCTGAGCTGTGGGACTAAGTGTAGGCCAGACAGGATAGGGGTGACACCATCCCACACCCAAAGAGGGAGTGGGTCCCAGTAACACTTTTCCACATGGCTGCTTTTTAAGCATGCCTGGATGACAAAAAGTTAGAAGTTACATTCTGAAAGGATCAGGGCTGAGACTTTTTTATATTAACTATTTGGATTCTTTTCTCCTTGGAGAGACGAAGGATGAGAGGAGACCTAATAGAGGTATATAAGATGTTGAGAGGCATAGATCGGGTGGACTCTGAGGCTTTTTCCCAGGGTGGAAATGTCTGCTACGAGAGGACACAGGTTTAGGGTGCTGGGGGGTAGGTACAGGGGAGATGTTAGGGGTAAGTTTTTCACAGAGGGTGGTGGGCGAGTGGAATCGGCTGCCGTCAGTGGTGGTGGAGGCGAACTCAATAGGGTCTTTTAAGAGACTCCTGGATGAGTACATGGAGCTTAATAGGATAGAGGGTTATAGGTAGGTCGAGAAAGTAGGGATGTGTTCGGCACAACTTGTGGGCCAAAGGGCCTGTTTGTGCTGTAGTTTTTCTATGTTTCTAATCAAATTTATTGCCAATTTCCACATTTGTGGACAGCATCAAATTGGAGAACTGGAACATGCCCTGGAACAGTTTTTTTAAAAAAACAATGTAGGTAAACGTAGTATGCATTTTGGTAGGAAAGATGTGCCACATATCTATTTGAAAATGTCTAACTGGGGTAGTGGAAGAAATGCTGATTAATTGGCCACATAGAGCAGAGGTCCTTACAAATGGGAAATAATTAAGTGTGCTAGGGGTATGATTCCAGTTGGTGTTGCGACTGGGTGGGAAGGCTCCAGAATGGAACCTTGGCTCGTGGAGGAACAAAGTCACAAGACTGCAATTGGTTTTGACAAGAAAAAACATTTTATTAAACATGAAATGTTGGATTAGAATATACTCCTTCACTCCCATCTTCACAAATGTACCGATTTCAAGGATAACACCCCACCCTGGAACCAAATGGCAGATGCAGTTCAAATGTTTTCTTGTGGACTTGCCCTTGAATTCCTCCCCACCTCCCTTTCCTCCAATAGTTGTCACCTGTTTCCAAACTCCACTCTCAAACTGCAATGCTTTCCATCAGCTGTTTTCATCACCTCCAGATTTTCCAACTTTCTTTCCAAACAAAGCTTCTGCTCCACTTTTAACAAAAGTTCACCTCCAGGTCTTCCAACACCTTTCAGAATTACTTTTGAATGCTTTTACAAAAACGCTGAAATCCAGCCACCAATTGCCCCACAACTATTTCAGTTAGTGTCTCTCCATATCACAAACCGTAGTATAATTTCAGATATATTTCTGGCTTCTCACAAGCCAACTTCTCAGCCTTGTCTCTTGTCACTGAACGATTCGCTGTTCTAGTTCTTGTTCCTTAACTTCAGACAAATTGGAACCTTCTTTTCTGTAATTTCCTTAACTAGCTATTCTTGAAGTTTCTGGCATTAGCCTGGTTAACTATTACTCCGTGGTATGGCTTTTCTTATAGCAAAGTTGAGCTACTCACTCTCCAGCTTCCTTTCACTATGATTTCATGATGTGGAGATGCTGGCGTTGAACAGGGGTGGGCACAGTAAGAAGTCTCAACACCAGGTTAAAGTCCAACAGGTTTATTTGGTATCACAAGCCTTTCGATGCACTGCTCCAGGCCACTCATCTGATGAAGGCACAGCGCTCCAAGCTTGTGATGCCAAATAAACCTGTTGGTCTTGAAACTGGTGTTGTGGAACAACTTGTACTATGACTTCAGTTAAACATTCACAAAGTCTTCCTACCCTAGGTGCCTCTG
Source organism: Mustelus asterias (assembly GCF_964213995.1). NCBI lineage: Eukaryota > Metazoa > Chordata > Chondrichthyes > Carcharhiniformes > Triakidae > Mustelus > Mustelus asterias. The sequence goes on from NC_135819.1 coordinate 31,675,703, forward strand.
GTTGCTAAGCAATATTTTTTCTTCTATAGGCTTGTTTACTTTTCACATCTGCATAGTAGACACAGTTTGCACTAAAGCCAAAACTCCCATACATACACCTTTGTTAATTTTACTTTTCTTGCACAAACTCTAAATTTAAACCCATTTAAATCTGTATCTTATTTCTAATAAACAATTCCTCCTGAGACTAGTTTGTGCATAACATTTGGTTTGATACAAAATCTATCAAAGATTGAACAGACGGGGATTGTTTTTATGGAAGAGATGAGTTGATTTGATGGCAGATTTTAAGATCAAAGTTTTATAAAGATCATTTGACAGGAGAGGTTAACATAAATCCAATAGGAACTTCAGGAGACATGTCTCCTAATTTAGAATTGTGACACTCGTGCACCTTGTATTTTTTTAAAATCATGTTCTCTGCAGTTCTAAGCAGGCCTCGGTTTCATTGTTTTAAATGGGGTTTTGCTTGTTTTTACTTGGGCACTTTCTGGGATTTTAAAAAAAAAATGACCCTGCATTGAGGGGGAAGAGTGACAAGTCAGTCAGGTGGTTCCTCCCCAGAAGAATCCAAGGAATCATTTTTAGTTTTGATGTAGAGTCAGAAGTGCTCTCTCTGTACAATATGGCTGTTTCTCTTGTTTTGTAATTGGTAAAAGTTATTGCTAATTTTTCTATACATGTTAACTGTATTCTTAAACTTCATTTGATAAAAGCTCCCTAGTGGATCAGTTGAATCAACCTGCTCACCCTAGCCAAATTCGGATTGCAAAACTTATCCAGGTGGACTTTATAAAACACTTTGGAGCTTCTGACCTGAATTATAACCGGATGTGGAACTTGCAAAGGAGCAATTGTGAAAAATGGCACAGGTGCTGAAACTGTCTGCAGGAAAGGATTGAAGGATATTGTTTGAAGATTCGGTGCTACATAAGCAATAGTGTGACCAGTTGGCCAAGTAGCTTGTTTCTGAGCTGCAAGTGCAATCCGGTTTCACAAATTCTCATCGCATTTGAACCAGACAGTTGAGTACAAGCTACACTCTAGACCCAAGTGTATCATCAAGGTTGACAGGCAAAGTAATTCCAAGGGTGTTTGGTTGAGCTAGTAAACCAAAGTTTTATCTCCCTCTGGATGTGTAAGACTACTTCACTATTTGAAGAGCTGGCAAATTCTCCCAGTGTACTGATCAGTATTTATCTCTCCACTATAATCTCTTCAAACCTGGTCACTTGTCTTATTGCTTTTCCCATACTCTGCCAAATTGCCCTGTTTCAGTGACCAGCAACTGCACTGCAAAGTGTTTTGATTTGGGTGAATTCTAGACGTGCATGAAGGTATAAATATCCAGGCTTTTGGCTCTGGGTTGGTAGTTTGATATCAAAGCTGGGTCAATAGTTATCTTAATTCCTATTCAAATTGATTAGTAATCAAGACCCTCTAGTCATTACTTGAGTGAACATATATTTTGGGACAAGTTTAGTAGTACTTCAAAAGATTCTCTGAACTCACCTGATGCTCAATGCCATCTTTAGTAAATGCAGATCTACCTGGCAATCTGCCTGCCATGTTGGGAGGAAAGCTAACCCACCCTGCACTGGCAGCTGTACTTTGCCAATAGATAGAGTGAACGTTCAAAGACTATTTCCTCGGGTGGATGGAGCTATTACAAGGGGGCATAACTATAGGGTTCATGGTGGGAGATATAGGAAGGATATCAGAGGTAGGTTCTTTACGCAGAGAGTGGTTGGGGGTGTGGAATGGACTGCCTGCAGTGATAGTGGAGTCAGACACTTTAGGAACATTTAAGCGGTTACTGGATAGGCACATGGAGCACACCAGGATGATAGGGAGTGGGATAGCTTGATCTTGGTTTCAGATAAAGCTCGGCACAACATCGTGGGCCGAAGGGCCTGTACTGTTCTATGTTCTATTCATGTGCTACACTCTATTTTGGAGACACCCGTTTGATAACATTTCTCTAACTACTGTTTTCTTCTGGACCGGGATTCATTCAAGGTTAAATACCATGGTGGGCAACTTTTCCTTTCATGTCACCTGTTGCTCACCCCACTTTGGTTTTGACATTTCCCTTCATATTAAATTCACCAGTTCTTGGCTTCAGCACTAGATGGAGCTCCACTACCATTAGCAGGATTGAGTGTCCACCCTGCATCATACATAGGACAGCAATCTTTACCTTCACTCCTGTGTGGTATATACACAGGATGAGGAAAGGTGCATGCCTTGCTGGCTGATTTGGATTATAAATGTGACCTTTTTAAAACTGCAATATATTAAGTAATATCTTCTGGAAGGTCACTGACCTTGCTTTAACTGAAGTTAAGGAATTGGCTCTTGTAAGTTTGCAGTGTCACTTGTTGTAATAGGGGTTGCCATACCTTCGTGCAGAAACATTAACTGCTGTGTTTTTCACTTTAACTTTGCTATTTTAGGTTGCACAGACCACTACCCATCCACCAAAGAGGCATCTTGTAATGACAAATAGTGCTGCGACTCGGACACCAGAAAAACGTGCCAAGAGGTTATTTGTAGAAGACAGTGAAGCCTTTCCTTCCTGCTTGCTGTTGAATAGACCTGTGTCTTTAAAGACAAAGCAAAAGGAATCTTCCCCAAATTCAAAAAGAGTAAAGGCCACAAAAACTGCTACTACCAAAAGATTGCCTTCAAAAATATCTGTTGCAGAGTCAAAACTATTTTCTAAGTCCAGAGGTTCCGGTGCTTCTCCTGTTAACACAAGCTGCTGTGTTGCCACGTCTTGTTATTCCCCTTCAACTGTCTCCAACTCTCGCCGTTCTCCAGCTATGAAAAGAGCAAAATCAAGTTCAGAAAGTTTGTCGGCTGCCAGCTGTTCAAATTCACGAAGTTCTTCATTATCCACACATTTGAAGGAAAACGGAAGCACAGACTCAGCACAGGCACCCTCTGCTTTTGGTCTGTGTGCAAGTGGTTTTGCAATCGCCTCCGCTTTGAAATCTGCAGCATCTTCTCCGAACTCCCCACTGGCTATTTTAGCAAATGGTGCAAGTGAATGGATTGACCTCCTGGATGACGATGAAACAGGAGGTGGGTTCCTGTACTGGTATGGAAATTTGCTTAGTACTGTGGGAGTTTTCTAGTTAATGCGATTTTGAACTCTAATCCAAATAACTGCATAAAACAAGACCATTCAACCCATCAGGTCGAGTGTTTTCCTCATGAGCCACTTGGCCTAATTCACTCTCTTGATCACTCTCCATTTCCTCTTTAATCTATTTAAGTAACCATTTTTGTTTGATTTATAGATTTATTTAAGATTGTGGTAGGATACCCTATTGTAACCATGTTTTAAATTCTCAACTTCCTTACCAATCTTGTGGCTACTGGCCAAGGGAGGCGACCAATTTGGAAATCAAATTGCAATCACAGTAGAGATGCAACTTTTGCTATCCTTTTTTAATAACTTCCAATAATGACACTCTGAGAATGCTTGAATATTACTGTGAGCTGCTCATTACTGATTTGTGGATCCCTAAAAAGTGCATTTAATTGCAGGCCACTCGTGTCATGAGTTACTATAGTGATTTAAAGCTGTTAGAATAAAAACAATGCTGGAATAAACTCTGATCTGGCTGCATCTGTGGAACCGGTAGAACGGTCTCTTTTTCTCTCTCTCCACAGACACTACCAGACCTGTTTATTCAGCATGTTGTTTATTTTGCTTTTATGCAAGTTCTGTTTGGGTGGGTTCCACTCTATCTGGGTTGGGATTGGTTCTTTCATGGGACATTGGTGTTGCTGTCCCATCCCTAATTGCCTTTGAACTGAGTGGGTGCCACACTGCAGGAAAGGTGTGACTGAATTGGAGAATTGACATTTCTCGTCCTTGGAATCAGTTGTAGAGGTTGGGACTGTTTTTCATTAGAAGAAGGCTGAGGAGATTTGATGTTCAAAATCGCGGGAGCTGCACAGAGTACAGATGGGGAGACACTGTTTGTACTCGATCAAGAATGGGAGGGCACAGATGTTGTGACTTGCAAAAGAAGCCAGTATGGTGAGAGTTTCTGCCTGATGTGTGGAGCTGATTCAGTCAAGGCATTTCAAGAGGGTGTTCGGCGATTAATGGAAACAATGTACAGGGAAATAGCACAAGGTTGTGATGCTCGTTTGCTGGGGAGCTGGTACAGACACACAACTGTTAGGGTGCAAGAGGCCATTTGGTTCAGAGAAATATTCTAGGGTGCCTTTCAAAGACAGATTAGAAAATGAGGTGGAATCCATATAGTTAGAAATTAGGAATGAACCAAACATTGGATGGAGTTTATAGGTCCCCAAATAGTGGTTCTACTGTTGAACAGCACATTAAGCAAGAAATAATTGGAGCTTGTAACGAGGACAATATAATAATCATGGAAATTTAGACAAAATAATGGGTCGAAGATAGTATGGCAGATTGAGTTTGTGGATGCTTTTGTGACTGCTTTCTAAGTATGTTGATTCAACTCTGGATCGCATGATTAGATCCAGTGTTTGTATAATGGAGCAGGGTTAATTAATCTCCGGGTAAAAAATCTTTTGAAGGGAAAAAGTGATAAAATTGATTTCCATATTGAATCTAAATCCAGAATTTTGCCCATGTGATTAGCTTAAAGTTTGAGGGGAGAGCTGGCTACAGTTGGTTTATTTAAATAGACTGACGTGCTGTTTGAGGGTAACCGAGGAACAGTGAGGAATTTGTGGTAATTTAAAGGTATTTTAAAACTTGAACTATAGGTAGACAAACTCCCATGATCTGAACTTTATTCCCAATCTGATCCATCATTTCAGTTAGATCATGGCTGATCTGCAACCCAACACCATTTCTCTGCCTTTGATCCATATCCATTTGATGCACTTACTAACTGACTTGGTCGACCAGCCGCTGTGCAATTGTGGCCCCCTATTGTCACATTTCAGTGGCTCCAACTCTTCCTCCATGATCACAGCAATACTAGAGTTAATAAATTCTGAGCTCCATTTCATGGTTGAAAGTTACTGGCTCTGGAATAGCTGCTTGGGAGTTATAGATAGACTTCCATATGAGTGTGGAGTCAATTTGACCAGGAAATGAGCCTTGTGGGAAAGGTGTGCATGTATTAACAAGGTCTGGCAAGTTGTATCATGTCAATAACAAGTTGTATGTAAGCTGATGCATTTGTCTGTTGAATAGAAACATAGAAAACTACAGCACAAAACAGGCCCTTCGGCCCCACAAGTTGTGCCAAACATATCCCTACTTTTAGGCCTACCTATAACCCTCCATCCTATTAAGTCCCATGTACTCATCCAGGAGTCTCTTAAAAGACCCTATTGAGTTTGCCTCCACCACCCCAGACGGCAGCCGATTCCACTCGCCCACCACCCTCTGTGGAAAAACTTCCCCCAACATTTCCCTTGTACCTACACCCCAGCACCTTAAACCTGTGTCCTCTCGTAGCAGCCATTTCCACCCTGGGAAAAAGCCTCTGAGAGTCCACCCGATCTATGCCTCTCAACATCTTGTATACCTCTATTAGGTCTCCCCTCATCCTACATTTCTCCAAGGAGAAAAGACCGAGCTCCCTCAGCCTATCCTCATAAGGCATGCCACTCAATCCAGGCAACATCCTTGTAAATCGCCTCTGCACCCTTTCAATCTTTTCCACATCCTTCCTGTAATGAGGTGACCAGAATCTCCCGTGGTTAAGCTTATAGTTGGGTCAGAGCATGATATACCATTTAGTTGGTGTTACCTACAATCCAACCCTGAGATTAAATAATGAATTGGGACTTTGAGAGCTGAGCTAACATCTGCTTGGGCTGTTGGATGAAGGATGCTGCTGGTAGACACTCTTGCTTGGCTACTTCTGCTGTCAGCCAGTGGATCCATAGAATCCCTACAGTGCAGAAGGAGGCCATTTGGCCCATTCAGTCGGCACTGAATTTGCTAAAGAGCATCTTTTCCCTTCCCCATCCCCATAACCCCATGCATTTACCGTGACTAATCCACCTGCTGTACATATGTTTGAACTGTGGGGGAACACAGGAAATCCATGCAGATAGAAGAATGTGCAAACTCCACAGACTGCCACCTGAGTCCCTGGCAGTGAGAGGCAGCAGTGCTAACCACTAGACAGTAGCAAAATCAGATTCTCTTCCCTGAAGGTGGAATTTGAACTTTGGCCATCAGAGTTATCTGGTGCTGACCATAGTACCCAGGGATGCCTTCCCTTTGTAAGGGTATATCACTAGGTATGAGGGCTCACACTACAGCATGGCATCCACAAAACATTTTAATTTGACTTGTGAAGTGTAAAATTGGAACTACTGATACTCTGCTCATGTTTCCATCTGATTTTTTTTTTCCCCCTCTTTGTTTTAAGCACTCCCAAGAGAGCAGTGGGAACCATCAGTAATTGTTGTTGATGATGATGATTCAACTGATAGGTTTGTTCATTTTGCACAACTTGAAGAGGATGAGGCATTTGCCAGGCAGCTCCAGGTACGTGAATCACTCACTAGAACACAGCTACTTTAGGGATTGTTTGTACCTCAAAGCATGATCTCTCATACTTGGCCTATACATCTGACTATGTACAGATTAGGTTTGTCACAAACTTACTTAATAATGGTAAGAATAGAATACAGAATTCCTACCCAATTTTGCAACTGTCTCCAGTCTGCTGCAACTTTAATCACCTCCTTTCCTCAGACCATGCATCTTCGGCTAGGAATGGATGAATGACTTGTCTCTGCCTTTCTTCACCCTTTCTAGGTTCCTTGCGTTTTCATCTAGAACGAAGTATATCAAGTCTCTAGTGTTTCCAGATTATCCACACAGCAGAAAACTGAATTGCAGGCATTAATCCCCAAATCTATTAGAAATCCATGTAATGTTAGTCACAATAGACCAATCGTCCAATTCTTAAATAATTCATTGTGGGAAGCTCTGGCCCTTGTGTAGTTATAGTTTGAAACAATTATAAAATCATAAGCAAAGATAAGGCAATCACTCCATCTTGCATCTGTTTTTAATTACTTCAAGGGACGTGGGCTTTGCTGTCTAAGTCAACATTTATTGCACATCCCTAATTGCCCTTGAAGCTGGTGATAGCTGCTGCCTTGAACTGCTGCAGTCCCTGTGATGCAGCTACACCCATAGTGCTATTAAAGGCAATAGTGAAGGAACGGTGATGTATTTCCAAGTCAGGATGGTGTGTGACTTGGAGGGGAACTTCCAGGTGATAGAATTCCCATGCATCTGCTGCCCATTTTGATTTGATTTATTGTCACCTGTATTAGCATACAATGAAAAGTGTTATTTTTCTGCACGCTATACAGACAAGGCATATTGTTTGTCGAAGGAAATGAAAGAATGTAGTGTTACAATCATAGCTACGGTGTAGAGAAAGATCAACTTAATGCAAAGTAGGTCCATTCAAAAGTCTGACAGCAGCAGGGAAGAAGCTGTTGTTGAGTCGGTTGGTACGTGACCTCAGACTTTTCCACCTTTTTCCTGACACAAGAAGGTGGAAGAATGTCCGGGGTGCGTGGGGTCCTTAATTATGCTGGCTAATTATGAGGCAGCGGGGAAGTGTAGACAGAGTCAATGGATGGGAGGCTGGTTTGCGTGATGGATTGGGTCATGACCTTTTGTAGTTTCTTGCGGTCTTGGGCAGAGCAGGAGCCATACCAAGCTGTGATTATAACCAGAAAGAATGCTTTCTATGGTGCATCTGTAAAAGTTGTCCTAGATGGTGGTGGTCATGGGTTTGGAAGGTGCTGTCTTGGTGAGTTCCTGTAGTGCATCTTGCAGATCGTCAGTGGTGGAGTGAGTAAATGAAACAATTAAGCATTCTCCTTTTTCCTGCATGATGTTTAGATTCTGAGTGCTGTTGGTCTTTATATGCCCTGTTTGTGAACAGAATTCCCACTCACCTGAAGAAGGGGCTTGGGGCTCCGAAAGCTTGTGTGGCTTTTGCTACCAAATAAACCTGTTGGACTTTAACCTGGTGTTGTTAAACTTCTTACTGTGTTTACCCCAGTCCAACGCCGGCATCTCCACATCAGAGCTGTACTCATCCAGACCAGGGGAAAGTATTCCATTACTCCTGACTGTGCCTTCTAGATTGTAGATGGACTTTAGGGTGTTGCTCACTGCAGGGTTCCTAACCTCTGATCTGCTCTTGTAGCCACAGTATTTATATGGCTTGTCCAGTTCACTTTCTGATCAATGATAACCTCCAAGGTATTAATAGCGAGATATTCAGCGATGGAAATTGAATGTTATGGGGTGATGGTTAGATTCTGAGATGGTCATGGACTGACAAGTGAGAGTTACATTCAGAATCAGGCAAAGTGCAAATATTGTCTAGGTCTTATTGATCCCATTCTGTTCCTGCAGCCCTAAATTTTTTTTGTCTTTGTAGTACTTTTTTTTTGTTTTGAATCTACTTCCATGCTTTCCGGAAAATTCTAACTGATATTGCTATGATTTTTCACAGTAACTTAGTTGCAGTATTAATGTAAGCCTATTTGTGAGCTAATAAATAAACTTTAAAATCTGCTTGATTACTGACACTACTGGCAGTGGAAAGCTTATCAAAATGTTTCATAATTTTGAAGGGATTTAAATCTTGATTTTAATCACAAACCCAGCATCTCTAGTCTCTGCAAAATACTGAAACTCTTCATCCCTGGTACATTGGTAAATCCTCTCCGCAGCCTCTTCCAGGCTTTCATCCACTTTTTTTTTCTGAAGTGCTGTATCCAAAATCGACACTTGCTGGTTAGGCCTCTTAATTTATAAAAGCTTGCTGAATAACATCAAAGAAAAATATATTTAATAGTCACTAATTCCTCCTGCCATCCCATTAAAGTTGTTACATTGAGTATTGTCCTTTCTTCATTGTCAGGTGGCCATGTCCTTTCTTCATTGTCAGGGCGGCACGGTAGCACAGTGGTTAGCACTGCTGCTTCACAGCTCCAGGGTCCTGGGTTCGATTCCCGGCTCGGGTCACTGTCTGTGTGGAGTTTGCACATTCTCCTCGTGTCTGCGTGGGTTTCCTCCGGGTGCTCTGGTTTCCTCCCACAGTCCAAAGATGTGCGGGTTAGGTTGATTGGCCAGGTTAAAGAAATTGCCCCTTAGAGTCCTGGGATGCGTAGGTTAGAGGGATTAGCAGGTAAAATATGTGAGGGTAGGGCCTGGGTGGGATTGTGGTCGGTGCAGACTCGATGGGCCGAATGGCCTCCTTCTGCACTGTAGGGTTTCTATGATTTCTATGATTTCTATGTGTGTGTTCTCCTATCATCTTTAATGTTTTGTTCTATTTGCTCTTAAAATGTCTGCAGCTTAACAACTAAATGCTGTGTTTTGGCAGGCACAATTTGACATGGAAGCTCATCAATCTGAAAATGCAAGACCAGCCTCTGCAGTAAGTGAATTGCTATTGCATCTCTTCCCTCCCAGCCATCCTGAAAGCAGTCGGTCTTGAATTCTGGCCTTGCAGCCAACCTGCAACAGGTAACCATAGTAACTGGCTGGCATACTGTTCCGCCCACAGCTGAGGTGACTGGCTGTCATCCAATATTGAGCAAGGACCCCACACACCCTGAGCATGCTCTCTTCCATCAGAAAAAAGATGAAGTCTGGGAGCGTGTGCCGACCAACTCAAGAACAGCTTCTTCCCTGCTGCCATCAGACTCTTCCATTAAGTTCATCTTTCTACACCCTGGCTATGACCATAATACTACATTCTACACCCTCTCCTTTATGTACAATATGCTTTGTCTATATAGTGTGCAAGAAACAATACTTTTCACTGTACTAACATGTGACAAATCAAAGCAACTGAAATCTTTAACTGAACTTGCCAGCTGTAAGGACACATGTGGTCTTGGTAATAGAACAAAGAACAATACAGCACAGGAACAGGCCCTTTGGCCCTCCAAGCCTGTGCTGCTCATGTGCCCACTAGACCATTTTTTTGTATCCCTCTATTCCCAGTCTGTTCATGTGGCTATCTAGATAGTCTTAAACGATCCCAGCGTGTCCGCCTCAATCACCTTGCTTGGCAGTGCATTCCAGGCCCCCACCACCCTCTGTGTAAAATATGTCCCCCTGACATCTGTGTTGAACCTTGCCCCCCCCTCACCTTGAACCTGTGACCCCTTGTGTTCGTCACCTCCGACCTGGGAAAAATCTTCCCACTGTTCACCCTATCTATTCCCTTCATAATTTTATACACCTCTATTAGGTCGCCCCTCGTCCTCCGTCTTTCCAGGGAGAACAACCCCAGTTTACCCAATCTCTCCTCATAGCTAAGACCCTTCATACCAGGCAACATCCTGGTAAACCTTCTCTGTACTCTCTCCAAAGCCTCCACGTCTTTCTGGTAGTGTGGCGACCAGAACTGGACGCAGTATTCCAAATGTGGCCTAACCATCGTTCTATACAGCTGCAACATCATATGCCAACTTTTATATTCTATGCCCCGTCCAATAAAGGCAAGCATGCCATATGCCTTCTTCACCACCCTCTCCACCTGTGCTGCCACCTTTAAGGGTCTGTGGACTTGTACACCCAGGTCCCTCTGTGTGTCTATACTCCTGATGATTCTGCCATTTATTGTATAGCTCCCCCTTACATTAGATCTACCGAAATGCATCACTTCGCATTTATCTGGGTTAAATTCCATCTGCCATTTATCTGCCCAATGTTCCAGCCTATCTATATCCTGCTGTATTCTCTGACAATGTTCATCACTATCCGCAACTCCAACAATCTTCGTGTCGTCCGCAAACTTACTGATCACACCAGCTACATCTTCCTCCAAATCACTTATATATATCACAAACAGCAGAGGTTCCAGTACAGAGCCCTGTGGAACACCACTAGTCACAGACCTCCAACCGGAAAAAGACCCCTCCACTGCTACCCTCTGTCTTTTATGGCTAAGCCAGTTCTCCACCCATCTAGCTAGCTCGCCTTTTATCCCATGAGATTTAACCTTTTGCACAGCCTGCCATGAGGGACCTTGTCAAACGCTTTACTAAAATCCATATAGACGACATCAATGGCCCTTCCTTCGTCAATCGTTTTTGTCACCTCCTCAAAAAACTCAACCAAATTTGTGAGGCATGACCTCCCTCGTACAAAACCATGCTGTCTATCGCTAATGAGATTATTCAGTTCTAAATGCGCATATATCCTATCTCTAAGAATCTTCTCCAACAATTTCCCTACCATGGACGTCGAGCTCACCGACCTATAATTACCCGGGTTATCCTTGCTACCCTTCTTCAATAACGGGACCACATTTGCTATCCTCCAATCCTCTGGGACCTCACCTGTGTCCAGTGAAGAGACAAAGATTTCTGTTAGAGGCCCAGCAATTGCATCTCTCTCCTCTCTGAGGAGTCGTGTGTCGTGAAGGCCGCCTTGGAGAACACTTACCTGAAGATCCAAGGCTGAATGCCCGTGACTGCTGAAGTGCTCCCCCACAGGAAGAGAACAGTCTTGCCTGGTGATTTTTGAGCGGTGTTCATTCATCCGTTGTCGTAACGTCTGCATGGTTTCCCCAATGTACCATGCCTCGGGACATCCTTTCTTGCAGCGTATCAGGTAGACAACGTTGGCCGAGTTGCAAGAGTAGGTACCGTGTACCTGGTAGATGGTGTTCTCACGTGAGACGACAGCGCAGAGTCACTGAGCAGAAACTGATAGCCAAGTTCCGCACACATGAGGACGGTCTAAACCGGGATGTTGGATTTATGTCACATTATCAGTAACCCCCACAGCTTGCCTCCTGGACTTGCACAATTTCACAAGCTGTACTGTCTGGAGACAACACACATCTCTTTAACCTGTGTTGAATGCTCCCTCCACCCACATTGTCTGTACATTTAAGACCTGGCTGGCTGTAGAGATTTGCATTCTAATCAGTATTCTGTAATTTGATTTCTGTGTCTGTGCCCTGTTTGAGAACAGAGACCACTCCATCTGACGAAGGAGCATTGCTCCAAAAGCTTATGGTATTTGCTACCAAATAAACCTGTTGGACTTTAACCTGGTGTTGTGAGACTTCTTACTGTGCTTACCCCAGTCCAACGCCGGCATCTCCACATCATTCCTCCAGTGCTCCATCTGTTTTTAGCTGCCTGGACCTCATGTATGCCTCTTTTTTTTTCTTTTTGATTAGACCCACAATTTCACTGGTTATCCACGGCTCTCTAATCCTACCTTTCCTATCCTTCCTCTTTACAGGCACATGCCTGTCCTGCAGTCCTATCAACTGTTCCTTAAAAGACTCCCACATGCCAGATGTGGATTTACCCTCGAACAGCCTCTCCCAATCAACAGCCACCAAATCCTGCCTAATCCGGCTGTAGTTCGCCTTCCCCCAATTCAGCATCTTACCCATAGGACAACACTCATCTTTTTCCATTACTATCCTAAAGTTTACAGAATTGTGGTCACAATTTGCCACATGTTCCCCTACTGCAACTTTGACCTGACCGGGCTCATTCGCCAATACTAGGTCCAGTATAGCCCCCTCTCTAGTTGGACTGTCAACATATTGTTCCAAAGAACTTTCCTGTACGCATTTTATAAATTCTTCCCCGTCCAGGCCCCCAACCCTAAGCGATTTCCAGTCTGAGAGGGAAATTAAAGTCTCCCACTACAACAACCTTATTTTTTCTGCACCTGTCCAGAATCTCCTCATATATCCGTTCCTCTACTTCCCGTGGGCTGTTGGGAGGCCTGTAGTATACCCCCAGCATAGTGACTGCGCCCTTCCTGTTTCTGAGCTCCACCCACAGTGACTCGTTACCTGACCCTTCCATATTGTCCACCCTCTGTACCGCTGTAAAATGCACCCTAACCAGCATTGCTACTCCACCACCTCTCCTCGCCCCTCCTCTGTCTCGCCTAAAACACTTGTACCCTGGAATATTCAGCTGCCAGTCCTGTCCTTTTAACCAAGTCTCCGTCACTGCAGCCACATCCAAGTTCCACGCAAGCATTAAGGCTCTAAGCTTGTCTGTCTTGCCTGTGACGCTCCTTGCATTGAAGCAGATGCACTCCAGACCTCCAGGCCCACTGAGGTCATCCTCCCCCAGAATGCTCTTCCTCATAGATAGCCCTTGTCTTGGCCCCAACCTCGTCCTCAGCCTCTATGCTTATTGACCTATTGTTCTGATTCCCACCCCCCCTGCCACATTAGTTTAAACCCACCTGAACCACACTAGCAACACTCCCAGCTAGGATATTCGTACCCTTCCAGTTTAGGTGCAACCCGTCCTTGTACAGGTGCCATCCTCTCTTGAAGACTTCCCAGTGATCTACGAATTCGAAACCCTCTCTCCTGCACCAGTCCTTTAGCCACGTGTTCAGCTGTGCAGTCTCCCTGTTCCTAGCCTCGCTAGCTTGTGGCATTGGGAGTAGTCCTGAGATCGCTACCCTAGAGGCCCTGCTTTTCAGCCTACTACCCAACTCCCTGAATTGCTCTCTCAGGACCTCCCTGCTCTTTCTGCCTAAGTCATTTGCACCAATGTGGACAATGACCTCTATCTGGTTACCTGCCTAATCTGAAACTAATAGTAACTTTGCTTTTTGTATTCCCTACAGACAAGGGAAAGCTCCTTCCCTGAATTTTGCAGATTGCCTGGGTGTGGAGAGTATGGGGCTTTATTAGCTTCTTCAGACATTGGGTATTGTGGAATGCCTGGATGTAGTGAGTATCCATTCAGAAGTGGCACGTTGAGTCCAGCAGTAGTTGAACCTGTTCTTCATGACCTGCAAAGAATTTTTGATGAAACCAATGGTAAGAATTGCATGTGTATTAATGGTTCAATGGATTTGAATTTTAGAAAATAATGGATGTCTGGCTTGATTTCCATCGGTATCAGGTGAAGAAATTGCACTGCTAGTCATTTGTAACTCTAAAGAATTAGGCACTACTTGGATGGAAAACTCTGGTGGGAGGGAATCTGCTTGAACACTTGAGTAAGAATGAACTGATTACTCAGCATAGATTTGTGAAGGGTAGTTAATGTCTGACTAGTTGAGGAGATGTAGTGTCTGTGCATGTTGTCCATAGGAACTTCCAGAAGGTATTTAATCTTCCACAGAAAATAGCTTAAATATAAGCACATTGAACTGGAAATCATGAGGTAGGAGCCAGAAAAAGGGAATGAATAGAATGTACTCTCTGCTACAAAAGGTTTTCCCCATGATCTGTACTGTGACTTCAACTTTTGGCTTGCATTTTGATGGCTTTAAAAGAATAGGGACTTGATATCCAAGTTTGGGAGACAGTTTTATTGAAGGTGAGCAATTGCAGGGCATAAATGGATTGAGTAGGAAAACCTGAGTTCTGTCAAGTCATTAGATTTGAGATGTTTTAATTAGGAATGGGGGTTGGGTATCCACATAGACATAATGAAGCTATTGTATGGGACAACGTTATCTTTAGGACTGGAATACAAAGTGATCGAAGTGGTCTGCATTTAAGAAGATCCTTAGTCAACTTGAGTTATGCATCCTTTGGGCACATTATTTACATGGCTTGTCCAGTTCACTTTCTGATCAATGATAACTCCCAAGGTATTAATAGTGAGATTCAGCGATGTAATTAGAATGTTATGGGGTGATAGTTAGATTCTGAGATGGTCATGGACTGACAAGTGGAAGTTACATTCAGAATCAGGCAAAGTGCAGACATTGTCTAGGTCTTATTGATCACATCTCAGATTGGGCACATCTCAGATAGAATCATTGGTCTTGGAAGCAGGTACAGCATGGATTCTCCAGAAAACCAAATCTTAAATTATGGCTGGCATTACCTTATTTAGAAGGTTGGGGGCAACTAAAGATGTTTACATTTATTTCATGTTTCCTTTGGAATACATGAGGCACCACTTTACCAGTCAGACTCTTGAATGAAGCAGATAGCACTATTGCCATACAGTTGTGAAGATTTGGAGCATTGCTCTTTCCTCCTCCACTCTCAAAAGGCTGTGGTTCCTGTGTCAATTGAAATTGAATAAGATTAATACTTGTTGGCCAGGGGGTGTCAAAGACCAGTAAGTTGTTGAGATGTTATACAAATTATGATCAAAGTGAATGCAAAACTAGTTCAAGGGCTGATGGCCTATTCCTGTTTCTGAGAGAACTAAAATTTATTGAAATGGAGCCCTAAGCATATTTGTTTCACAAGTATGATTTGTGTTTAACAAATCACTTAATAAAGCAAGGTCTTCAGGCCACTGTTCAGGTTACTTCACCTTCCCAACGTATAGAAGCTTCATTTTGAAGGGAAATGGTTGTTGGGGAGCTCATCAGAATCTTTAAACCTTGGACATCAACCATGGAATCTCAATTGGTTTAACCAATGACCTGTTTAGATTGTGGAGATGCTGGGATGGGCACAGTAAGAAGTCTTTTAACACCAGGTTAAAGTCCAACAGGTTTATTTGGAATCATGAGCTTTCAGCGCACTACTCCATCAGGTGAGTGGACCACTCACTTGACGGAGTGTGCTCCAAAAGCTTGTGATTCCAAAAAAAACCTGTTGGACTTTAACCTGGTGTTGAGACTCCTTACTATTTAGATTGAAGTATTTTCAATCCAAATAGAGCAGCAATGGGGCTTGGTTAAAATAAATTGTATACAGTTTTGTTTTGCCATTGTCAGTGGTGACTTCATCCAGTCACTTAACCAAACACACCAAGATTTGAGGTACTTGTGGTAAGCTGCTGCTTTGTAAAAACTTGATGTGGCGATACCGGCGTGGGACAAAATGAGAGGTCACATAATACCAGGTTGTAGCCCAACAGGTTTATTTGTGATTTCAAATAAACCTGTTGGACTATAACCTGGTGTCATGTGATAAATTGATAAATTCTTGATTTCTCGAGGAATTAAGGGCTATGGGGAGAGAGCGGGTAAATGGAGTTAAAATCAACCATGATTGAATGGTGGAGTGGACTCGATGGGCCGAATGGCCTTACTTCCGCTCCTATGTCTTATGGTCTTATGGACCCCCTCATCCTGTACAAACTTGTAACCTCATCCCATATATACACAAGGCAAAGTTCAGCCTGTTTGAACCATTCACCTAGGGTGACCATCTAGTTAATTTCTTGACTTTTGTTGCCATTAAAATCTCTTTCACTTGACCAATCTGTATTGCCTGACATTAGATTAATTTGAACCATTCTCATATAATCATAGAATCCCTGTAGTACAGAAGGAGGCCATTCGGCCCATTAAGTCTGCACCGACCACAATCCCACCCAGACCCTATTCCTGTAACTCCACACATTTACCCTGCTAATCCCCTGATACTAGGGTCAATTTATCATGGCCAATCTATCTAATCTGCACATGTTTGGACTGCGGGAGGAGACCGGAGGAAACCCACGCAGACAATGGAAGAACGTGCAAACTCTGCACAGACATGAACCTGAGGCCGGAAATGAACGTGGGTTCCTGGTGCTGTGAGGCAGCAGTGCTAACCACTGCCAACGTGCCACCCATTCTGTTTTAATCTCCATTTTAACTTGGTGATATCCATAAACTTTTGCATTTTATGGTTTTAAAGGTTTTCTTGCTAACATTTAGTAATGTGGTGACCAGCACCAGACAGTCTTACAAGAATATTTTATGCTCTGAACCTCTTTAAAAACCTTTGATTAAAAACAAATTAGAGCAGATGCTGGAATCTAAAACAAGCAGAACTGCTGAAAAATCTCACCAGGTCTGACGGCGTCTATGGAGAGAGAACAGCATTAGCATTTACAGTCATCCAGACTCAATGTTGACTCTATTCTCTCTCCAGAGATGTTGTCAGACCTGCTGAGATTTTCCAGCATTTGCCTTGTTTGCTCCAGCAAAATTTGTTTGCTTCTATTTTGGCCATGTTAATCTAAAACGTTTAGATCTCTTGTTTTAAGAGATGTAGAATTGCTGTTCATAATTTGCTCCTTTTGTAATCCAAGCAACTTAATCTTTAATTGTTTCCAATGTTTAGTTAGGAGGAGGAGGAGGAGACGCAGCCGGCACCGGAATAGTTCCTTCTACGTGGATGAAAGTGTAAATGATGGTAATGACTATGAGGTGAGTAGATAAACCAACTATGCAGCAAAGAAAAATGTGCAATGTTGGAGGACTTGAAACTGGTGTTGTTAATTTACTTATCAAGAAAAATTGAATAGAACACATGGCGTCCAGCATTGTTGAATGTTTTTGTAAACCTGTAGTTTTTTTGGTCTAGTTTGAGCAGCTGCCTTTAAAAATTACTTTTTTTCTAATGCAGGAACTCTTAGCTTTTGAAGAAAGACAGGGTTCAGCTGTAGTGCAGAGAAAACTCAGCAGTGCTGAGATTAACTGTTTACCTGCCAAGTTATTTGACCCTGAACATGCTGCAGGGAAGACACAGTAAGTAAAGCCCTGCTTTTTTTTTTCTTGGCCTAACTTTCATACCAGTATTTGGAATGAAACTTTGGTTTGTTATAAAAATGTTGGAACCAACTAGGAGTAAAGTGGATGGTAACTGGTACTTGGGTGGCATGCAGCACTGATTTACACAGCCGGGTTTCTAACCTCTAAGTGTTCTACTGTGCTCCAAGTCACTGACCATCCCTTAAACTTGGGCAAACCGCGTTTCTAGCAGACTTGTCTCAACTGAAAACAAGCAGCAGTATGGGCAAAGCTGATTGCATTAAAATGCATTTTTTCTATGATGATTCATGTTCATCATTTTAAAGCCAGTTTGAGGCACAGACATCTTCGCATAAAAGCATTTCCTTTGTCTGCTTATGTACTAGTTTTTTTAAAAATTGGCCTCCTTTCCTTGTCAGGTGGGCTCAAGTCTTAATACTTTCAAGAGTTGGGAGCACAAGTCATCTCTGCTCATACACTAGCTCTTCAGCTGAAGCTGAATGTTTTTTGTCTTCCTCCAACATTTTAAATAGTTACCTGTATCAATAGGGTAATTTGTAGTGAAGTATTTCCATGTTCTAATCTTTTGGAGAGAGATGGGGTTTGGTGTGGAGAGTATCTATCATTTTCCACTTGACCCTGAAGTTTGCGCCTCCTTGTTATCAATTTGCCAAGCAGTAGTAACATTTTTCCTTGCCCTCCAAGAAATACCCTATTTATAGTGGGGTGCACAGATTATTAGTCAAACTCTGGTCTGCTGTGACGTGTTGGTAGATTGTACTCATGATGTGGAGATGCCGGTGTTGGACTGGGGTGAACACAGTAAGAGTTTTAACAATGCCAGGTTAAAGTCCAACAGGTTTATTTGGTAGCAAACACCATTAGCTTTTGGAGCGCTGCTCCTTCGTCAGATGGAGTGGAAATGTGCTCTCAAACCTGTCAAACATTTCCACTCCATCTGACGAAGGAGCAGCGCTCCGAAAGCTAATGGTATTTGCTACCAAATAAACCTGTTGGACTTTAACCTGGTGTTGTTAAAACTCTTACTGTGCTAGATTGTACACCAGAGGAAGTGAATGTGCTGTCATAAACTGAATTAAGCAATTGTAGTTCATTCATGAGCTGGTAGACACTAGAGAGATTACTGAAAGCTGCCAAGTTACAAGTCTTATGGTTCACATGTGCATGTGATTAGTCTATGCTAATGTCATTAGCCTATGCCCTATTCATCATTTCTGTTTATGGATTCTTTTTTATGATCCGCATTCATTCAATTTGTAGCCCAAATTCTTTGGGCTATCCTGTGACTCTTACTAAAAAAATAATTGGTTTTATCATTGTCTTCCTGAACATGGTTTTAAGATGTGTAGCACTGCAATTATTTTACTCCATCCCATTCATTTAAAGAAAAAAACTTTGACTATTTATCTCCCACTTCATTTAAGCATATAAACAAATCTAAATATTTTTTTGACCATCAATTGTTTTTTAAACTTGTCCTAATATTAATGGCATGATGGCACAGTGGTTAGCACTGCTGCCTCAGCACCAGGGACCTGGGTTCGATTCCCAGCTTGGGCCACTGTCTGGGGAGTTTGCAAATTCTCCCCAAGTCTGCATGGGTTTCCTCCCACAGTCCAAAAATGTGTGGGTTAGGTGGATTGGCCATGCTAAATTGCCCCTTAGTGTCAGGGAGACGAGCTAGGGTAAATATGTGGATTATGGGGATAGGGCCTGGGTGGGATTGTGGTCGGTGCAGACTCGATGGGCTGAATGGCCTCCTTCTGCATTGTAGAGATTTTATGATTTTTATTGTTTTGTTTACTATGCGCAGAAAACTTTTTTTTCATCCCCCCCACCAAAAAAAACAACTTCTGACATGTCCTTTACCGGCATCTTATTCATTGAGATGTCTGTCACTCTGGTCACTTTCCTTTTCCCGGTCTGCTCATATGCTTTAAATGAGGTGGTGAGCTTGGACCATATTTCCCTGTTCGACTGTCTCGAGTGAATGTTGAGGATTACACTGGAGCATGATGTCCAATCTTGATTAATGAGCTCTGCCAACTATGCCAGAGATGCCTAACATTAGTACAAGCTGCTACTTGGCATCTGGAAATCTCCTCCAACTGGCATCTGACCTTGGCAGAACAATCTGCCCCCTGTTCTCTTTGAACAAAAGCAGATTTTTGTCCGTGACAATATTATCACTGTCACCATTAAGTCTATGGATCATCTGGTACTGTTCGTGGGAGTCTTGCTTACTGCAAATTGGCAGCATTACTGAGCACCAAATCCAAACTACTTGAACTTGTATAGATACCACCCACAACTCAGTTCCTGCAGCCTCCCAAAATAATCTCTCTGGCATTTACCTGATTTGTTTGTGATTTTCTATTGGCTAGGCTTGTGCTTTTGCCTGCAAAAAAAAAAGTTACAAAATGTAATTTTTCATTTGACAGTCAAATGTGCATCACATTCTTCTAATCTCACTTAGGTGTTATATCTGCTTCAATGACTACGTGCCAAGAGAAAAATTGAGGATCTTACCATGTCTTCATGACTATCACAGCCAGTGTATTGATCGCTGGTTAAAGGTATGCGTTAGCAAAGGAAATGTGATAGTTATTCTGCTCAAGTGCTTGACAGTTTCAGAAATTTCTGCATCATTCAGAATGGTGCTGATGGCTGGGTCAAGATAGGATTCATTGGGGTCAAGTACAACATAGTAACAGGGAAAAGAAAGCATTAGATCTCCCAAGTCTACAAGACATTGTATTTGCAAAGCATTTTGTTTATTGCATTGGTAATTGCAAATAGAAGATTACTATGTCAGCTACTGCCAGAACAAATGTGTTTTCATAAAATCAATGGGGGAAAACTGGACACAGTCTGGGTAATCTAGGAGAAATTTAGTTTATTTAGAATTTCATTAAATGTGTGTTTAAAAATTTGGGGACACAAGCTCTCATCTAGATGGCGGCGCGGTAGCACAGTGGTTAGCACTGCTGCTTCACAGCTCCAGGGTCCTGGGTTCGATTCCCGACTTGGGTCACTGTCTGTGTGGAGTTTGCACATCCTCCTCGTGTCTGCGTGGGTTTCCTCCAGGTGCTCCGGTTTCCTCCCACAGTCCAAAGATGTGCAGGTTAGGTTGATTGGCCATGCTAAAATTGCCCCTTAATGTCCTGAGATGCGTAGTTTAGAGGGATTAGCGGGTAAATATGTAGGGATAAGGGAGTAGGGCCTGGGTGGGATTGTGGTCGGTGCGGACTCGATGGGCCAAATGGCCTCTTTCTGCACTGAAGGGATTCTATACTAGATGACTTTTCAAATGCTTTAAATTTTATTTTTAAATATAGTTTTGTGATTGCTTCAGTCACTTGATCATTGCCATTGGTAATGAGTATTCATTCTTAGAATGGTTTCATTAACAAATCATGCCTTGCCACGTGGCCTGAGTTGGCCATTGACTGATGCTGAGAGCTCAGGGTGGTAACTTTGTCAATGCTTTTCTCTCCTGTCTTATGAAGTAAAAACGTCCAAATTTCTACAGAATATCTTCCTCCCCCCCCCCCCCCCAGGACTGCAAACAATTCTAACTTTGCAACACCTTGTTTCTGTTGCTGTTTAGAATGGGTTTCAGGATTGCACGTGTATTGTATCTGACATCCATTTAGCATGTAACATGCATTAAGTCCCAAATGTGATGTTCTTGGTATGGTGAAATTCCCCACGTCCCCCTCATTTTGTATAAATTTTTATTAATGCATTGGAGATTTAATGGTAAATTATCAATTTAATTTTCTATTAGAGCAGCAATTTAAGGTCTAATGAGTGCAAGAAACATCTTAAAACCCCTATCCCCATCTGTTGCCTTGATGGGTATTCTGCAGCCTACTGGTACTAATAGTTGGTGGCAACACCAATTCAGTGCTAAGATCGTTAATTCCAGTTTCTATCCTACAGGGAAATTCCAGTTGCCCAATCTGCAGAGTTGATGTGAATTTGGATACACCTTGATGACCGAAAGAGCCACGCGTTAGTGCAATAGATTATTTAACTGTGATGTGTTCAGTTGTGCCATGGATAAAAACACGTTTACATGACTTATTTCTGCATAATAAAGGACTTCTCAGGAGAATTGTGTATTATTTAGGAACTCATCTTTGAACATGTTTCAAAACAAAAGACCAAAAGAAAGCTTATTGTTTTGTATTTTAAACATTTTTACTTGCTGTGTAAAAGTAGCTGCACTGAGTATTTTATAACTGTTTAATTAGAAATTTCCATGATATGGGTGGATGTTACAGCTCTTCCATCTAATTTATGAACAGACCATAATGTTTAATTTAGATGCATCAATCTAATGGAAGTAAAGTGACTGCCTGGAATGAACAATATGTTGTGCTTTTGTTTCCAACAGACTATCAAACTAGGGGTTTAATGAACCATGGTCTCATTGTCTGCAATTGACAAAAGGGAACTTCCAAGTTGCAGTGAATGTAAATTCACTGCCATGTAAATTCTGACCATTATGCAATTGAACACTCAATGTAGGCGAGGATAGGACTAGCGTTAACAGTTCTGTGGGTTACTTAACTATCATGAGGACCAAGGTATTTAATTAAAAACCAAATAGATCCTCAGAACAGTGTCTTTGAAGTTGCCCTGGACTAGTTCTGTGTACCTTTGTAACTAATCTTGTATTGATGAATGCACAGGAGCCTTATCTAGTATGGGACCCCTGCCCCCTACCCTAGTGGGTGCTGGCTACTTTTTAAACCAATTCTTTAACAAACCAAAAAGCTTATCCTTATTTGCAATTTGAAAAAAATTGTAAGATTATTTAATATATAATTGGTATTTATGTTGGACTTGAGTAAATGGTGGGGGGGGGGGGGGGTTGTTTGCAGTTTGTGAAGCTACCCAATATTAGAAAGGGGTGGCTTCATAAATTGATGTGGTTTTGCTGCAGTTTTCTGTAATTCACCAGTTTCAGCATCTTGAGCATGTAAACTGAAATATAGTTACACATTCACCAACTTTGTATTCTGTACAATTTCAGTGTTTATTTTACCAGCCTGTGAACCAGTTCTTAAGAACAGCACTATCATGAGCCAACAATATTTCATACCATACTGAACTGGATCAGGAGGGGGCATGATGCTTTGAATAAATAGTGTGTGGGATGGGCTTGCAAATGCGTGTGGGGCAGAAGTTGAAAATGCCTAATATTTTTTGTTTTTGTCATTTTTATGTACCAAGGATCCTCATTATTATCAAGCATTATAATAGCTTGATGTACGTACTTGGTAATGTTTTGTTTGAGTTGAAATGTGTACACATCAGAACTTGTTTTGAACCTAATGCTTAATTTGATTAAAACATGTCAATACAATTTGCTTGTTTTGTCTTTTATTGCTAATGAATGTAATTGTCACAATTCCAGGGGGAAAATGGTAAGAAAACTGATGCACTGAAAGGCTGTCAAGTTTCTAAACCTTCATCCTAAGGTCTTGAAAGAACTGTCTCTGGTGACAGAGATTGAGGATGCATTAGTTGATCTGCCAAAATTTCCTAGATTCTGGCAAAGTCTCAAATGGATTACAACCATCATTTGGACAAGGAAGAAGGAAACCATAGGTCAAACACCTTAATTGTAGATTCTAACAACTTTCCCAGTGACAGGAGGCAGATCATGATGTCATTTTCCAAGTTGAGTCCAGATAGAAAAATTGCCCCTTAGTGTCCTGAGATGTGTAGGTTAGAGGGATTAGTGGGTAAATGTGTAGGGATATGGGGGTAGGGCCTGGGTGGGATTGTGGTTGGTGCAGACTCGATGGGCCAAATGGCCTCTTTCTGCACTGTAGGGTTTCTATGATTCTATGACTTCCCTGCTTTTACACATTGATCAAAGTTTGTAATTAGGAAGACAAATGAAACATTAGCCTTTATTAGAAGGGAAATGGAATATACAAATAGGGAAGTCAGGCTACAGCTGTGCAAGGCATTGGTGAGACTGCAGCTGGAGTACTGTGTAGTTTCCCCAACCTTGCTTAAGGAGCAATGTACTTGGAATGGAGGCAATTCAGTGTTTGCCAGGCTGATTCCTGGGATTTGGCTTCCCCCACCCCTGTTCTAGCGTACCAAAAATGACCTAATTAACTTTTCATTAAAAATTAAAGGCTTACATTTGTATAATGCCTTTCACAATCCTAATGTACCCCAAAGTACCTGAATGAATTACCTGTAGAAAGGAAATGTGGCATCGAACTTCCACACTGCAAAATCCCACAAGTGGCAAGGAGATAATGACTGGAAAATCTATCTACTTGTGATCTTGACTGAGAAATAAATGTTGGCCAAGACCAGAAGACAACTGTGAGCTCCATGTCTCTGATGCAATATACTCTCAGTTTGGCTTTTGCGCAGATTGGAGTGACCCACAGCCTCCTGAATTAGAGGGGTGAACAGTACCACTGAATCAAGACTGACATATGAAAGAAAGCAACAGAACTAGCTGGCTTACCTTGAGTTTCCTTTTAAAGTTTATTTATTAGTGTCACAGTAGGCTTGCATTAACACTGCAATGAAGTTACTGTGAAAATCCCCTCGTCATCACACTCGGGCACCTATTCGGGTACACTGAGGGAGAATTTAGCATAGCCAATGCACCTAACCAGCATATCTTTTGGACTGGGAGGACCACCAGGAGGAAACCCATGCAGACACTGGGAGAATGTGCAGACTCCATACAGTGACCCGAGCTGGGAATCAAACCTGCGTCTCTGGTGCTGTGAGGCAGCAGTGCTAACCACTGTGCCACCGTACCTTGGGGGGTGTAGTAACAATTTATACGTGTGCTGTTAATGCTTGCAATATGGAAATAACTTGTCATGGTGAAAGGTGTATACAAGGAAAAGGTTTTAATATTGCTACTAGCTGAGTTACAAAGTTTAGAAATTCTTGAGGTTGTGGAAATTTTTAAAAATTCAATCATTGAATTTGAGAAATTAATTTATGATTGAACATTAAGAGTAAGTTGGTTACTTTAACACTGGTCTACACATGAATGGGGATTGGTTTAGCTCAGTTGGCTGGACAACTGGTTAGAGATGCAGAGCAATGCCAACAGTGCAGTTCAATTCCAGCTGAGGTTATTCATGAACCTTGTCTCTCACCTAAGCTGTGATCCTCAGGTTAAATCACCACCAGACTCAACCTATAGTCAGCTGGGACTATGGTGACTTTACCTTTTACAAATGAAGACAGAAAACATCTATTGTGTATTGTGTCCACAAACTCCTTTGCATCAGTGTTTTATTGACAAGTACTGCACATATTCCAGTAGTCTTAACTGCAGCAGCTTTTGTGTGTTACACACTTGACACTCATTAGTATCGAGTTATTTGTAATCTTGTGCATTAGTAATCTGACAGGCACTTTTAAACTGGTTTACCTCGATAAATTGAGATCAATAGAATTAATACGATCATGTCACATAATCAGGCAGCAATAATCTGCATCTAAGGCCAACATTCTTGGATCAGATTTTGAAAAGCATCTATCAATTAGCTACAATTAATGATTCAGCAGGTTCCACACAGATCAGGCCCATACAGGTGAAAGCTTGTTGACATGCCACGATCTGGTTGAACACTGAACAGGCATTCATTCTTGTAATCCAAGGATGTAGTTTTAATTTTGAAGCATTGCACCACTGGGCTCTTGATTCTTAATTAGCTTATTTAAATAAGAGCATTATACAATTGAGAAGCACAGTTGGATGCATACCAGTGGTATGCAAAGATACATTCTGCATGTCTTGAGGTGTTAAGTCATGAGATCATTCATTCTCCTCATAATAACGTTGTTTCATAGCTCTGTACTTCCTAAGATAATACAATGCCTCCAGTTCCTTTATCACAAACTGTCCCCGAGCTATTAATGCCTTGATTTGCTCAGGATCTGTAACGTCTTTGTTTTTAATGAAAGTCTTTTTAAGACGATCCTTGAAGTAGTCTTCTCCTTTTGGATATTCTCTGCCAAGGTACAGCAACTTTAAGACAAAAATGTTCATCTTTTAGTCAAGGGATTAACAGAAATAAACCATCCTTCATTATGTACTCTTCCCTTCAGTGAGCTGTGTTTTTTTTTCCAGCTTCTTCTGTTCTTCTTTTTAACTGGAAGAACAGCGAATTTTCTTCCAAACTCCAAATATGTGCAGGTTAGGTGGATTGGCTATGCTAAAATTGTGTCTAAAGATGTGTAAAGTTTATTAGTCACAAGTAAGGCTTACATTAACACTAATGATATTAATGGGGCTAGGGCAGAGGTGGGATGCTCTTTGAGAGTCCATGCAGACCTAGATGGGCCAAATGGCCTCTTTCTGCACTGTAGGGATTCTATGGTTGTATGTGGGAGTGATTTGATTGCATTTATGAGATGATAAAGGGAATAAACTTTGTTCTAGTTGATGGTTTTTCCCAGTTAATCTCATTGGAAAAGACTAGATCCAAGCAGCATGGAGGCAGTGATTAACACTGCTGCCTCAGAGCCCGGAACCAGGGTTCGATTCCTGGCTTGGGTCACCATGGATTTTGCACGTTCTCAGTATCTGCCTGGGTTTCCTCTGGGTGCTCCGGTTTCCTCCTACACTCCAAAGATGTGGGGGTTAGGTTTAATGGCTATGCTAAATTGCCTCTTAATGTCAGGGGGACTCGCAGGGAAAATACATGGGGTTAGAGGGATAAGGCTTAGGTCGGATTGTTGTCAGTGCAGACTCAATGGGCCAAATGGCCTCCTGCACTGTGGGGATTTTAGGATCTGTGTTTGCTGTCAGGAGCTAGTCATTTTCCCAAAAAATATGAGCCCTTTAGAACAGGATGATTGCTTGTGAAGTGGACAATGTTTCACTGAATTCTGTGGCAGCAATCACCTCGTACAAAAGGAAAACATTGTAATATTCAGGGTCAGTGATCTCCTGGAATGGTATCAGGTGCTCAAGTAGGGGAAGAGGAGAATCAGATGAATTTAACAAACCCCTCTTCCCAATTGGTCTGAAGTTTTTCCTTTCCTCCAATAAATCACATGGTTTTAGGTGGAGTGATGAACATATGCATTGACACACACAAGGATCACAACTGTGCAGGCAGACTTTTTCCTGTCTGTTAGAATGTTCACATGTAACTCCTCCTCCCCAATTGTTCACTCAGCTTGAATCAGATGGCACACACTTTTTAGCATTCAGTTCGACTCTGCAGCAGGGTTTTAAATCCCATATCCTCTCCACTAATACTGCATACTTCCACCTTTGCCTGACTCTCCATGCATTCTTCACTTGGCAGAAAAGCCTTGGTCTCAACTTTGGGAGCTTTGTCCCGAGATCTTTTCCTCTTCCTTTCTTACCCAGCCTCCCAAAAATACTTTTAACCACGTTTTCAGCCAGTTTTCCTACCACTGCTGTCCATTCTTTCGAGTGCATGAGATGCTCTGTGTTAAAGGTACTACACAGAAGATAGTTGTCATTCTTAAGGATATTCTGTGCTCAACGATCATATCACCTTTTGTCCCTTAAGAAACTTAAGAACTGATGGTGTTCCGTGTATTTATTGTCTTTGTTTGGGGAAGGCAGTAGATTTGGGGTTGCTATCAAATAAGCAATGAGTGGAAAAACTCAGCAAGTCTGGCAGCATCTGGGAAGAAAGTGAACATAGAGTTGAATTACTCTTCAGAAGGGAAGGTGACAGCTGAGTGGTATTATCGCTAGACTATTAATCCAGAAACTCAGCCAATGTTCTGGGGACCCAGGTTCAAATCCCACCATGGCAGGTAATGGAATTTGAATTCAATAAAAATATCTGGACCATGAAACTATTGTGGATTGTCGGAAAAAGCCAGCTAGTTCACTAATGTCCTTTAGGGAAGGAAAGCTGCTGTCCTTACCTGGTCTGGCCTACATGTGACTCCATAGTCACAGCAATGTGGTTGACTCAACTGTTCTCGAATGCCTAGAAAGTCACTCAGTTCAAGGGCAACTAGGGATGGGCAATAAATGCTGGCCAGCCACCTACGCCTGTGTCCCACCTACGCCTGTGTCCCACACATGAACTAAAAAAAACATGATAATGAGCTGCTTCAGTGCATCCTTTGCCCCAGATGGTGATTATTGTTACAGCTTCATCCATTCAGGTAATTGGAGAGTATTCAAATAGACGCTGACTTGTGCTTTGGGGAGTCTGAAGGTAAGACAGAAGAACTGGCCTCAGACTTGCTCTCATAGTCAGAACATTTATGTGGCTGGTCCAGTTAAGTTTCTGGTCAATGGCAACCCCCAGGATGATGCTACTGAAAATTAATTCCTTTGTTGGAGAATGCCATTTTTGGTGAATATTCCCTACAACATCCGTCAAAGCCAGGGTTTTGTCCAGGTCTCACTGGATATGGGCAACATTGTCTGTGGCATTACAAATGGATCAGAACATGCAAGCGCAGCTCCACTTCCGATCTGATGGGGAGGGAAGGAGATTGATGAAGCATCTGAAGATAGATGGATCTGGGATACTATTTTTTCTATAAATATTAGGTAATGGTAGCTCAAACTGCCAACTGATCTAAACAGGAAGAGACAAGTAATGGAATGTGACTGTTATAATGGCTTTGTCATTGGCTTTCCCCTCCCCCTACCCAGTCCCTATTAACACCTTGAAAGAACTGTATACCACCACAATAACAACATTAACATCAAAATTAGTATTTTATTCTTAAAGTCTCTATTGACCTCAAGTCTTCTGACCATTATTGTAGCTACCCAGTTGGGGGGGTCTGAGCTGAGCTCCTATCACACACTGACAATACCTTGTTTTTTTTTAAGATTGCAACTACTTACAGCTGATCCCAACAATCATTCAGAATAGATGCAGAATGGGAGGTCATTTCGCTGTTGTGTTCCTGTCAACTGACTGTAAGAGCAATTCGGCTTATCCCACTTTCCTGTCCTTTTCCCCATGATCCTACAATTTATTATCCAATTCTCTTTTGAAAGCCATGATCGAATTTTACTGTCATGCTCGGTGCATTCCAGACCCTAACCACTCGCTGTGTGAATCTGTCTCCACCACACTCTCAGACAGTGCATTCCAGATCCTAACCACTCGCTGTGTGAATCTGTCTCCACCACACTCTCAGACAGTGCATTCCAGACCCTAACCACTCGCTGTGTGAATCTGTCTCCACCACACTCTCAGACAGTGCATTCCAGATCCTAACCACTCACTGTGTGAATCTGTCTCCACCACACTCTCAGACAGTGCATTCCAGACCCTAACCACTCAGTGTGAATCTGTCTCCACCACACTCTCAGACAGTACATTCCAGATCCTAACCACTCACTGTGTGAATCTGTCTCCACCACACTCTCAGACAGTGCATTCCAGACCCTAACCACTCAGTGTGAATCTGTCTCCACCACACTCTCAGACAGTACATTCCAGACCCTAACCACTCACTGTGTGAATCTGTCTCCACCACACTCTCAGACAGTACATTCCAGACCCTAACCACTCACTGTGTGAATCTGTCTCCACCACACTCTCAGACAGTGCATTCCAGATCCTAACCACTCACTGCTTAAAAATGTTTTTCATGTTGCTTTTGGTTCTTTCGCCTTTGGTGTAAATCAGTATCCCATAGATCTTGATCCTTCTGCCAATAAGATTGGTTTCTCCCTATCTTAGGAAAGGGTTGGGGAAATCAGTTGGGTCTAATTACTCTTACAATAATTATCCATAGTGTCCACAATGATGACTGGACAATGATGACACTTCCACAACTAAGTGAGAATGAGCAATGCATTCGATTCTGTGCTCTCCCCACCCTGACCCAAGGAAGTTGAGGCTAATTGCAGTGTACCGATTACAACTCTCGCTAATGCTGGGTTACACATGAATGCATTTGATCTGGAAATTTCCTGTCTGATGGTATAGTCCCAGATTGAGCATTGAGTTTACCTGTTGAATCATTACTGTAAATTCATAGCCAAACAACTGGTGACCAAAAACTTACATTTTTATACAGTTTTATTACTTCACTTCTTAAAGGATTTGCCATGTTCAAACGAAAGCTTTTCCATCCAGTCTTTCACTGTTACTGTAACAAAACAAAAAGGACTCAGATTTAGGCACATTAAATGACTGCTTTGGCTCAGTGGTAGCAGGCTTTCCTCAGGAGATGATGAGTTCAAGCCCAGCTCCAGGACTAAAGCACAGAATCTGGGCTGACACTTCAGTGCGAATAGTGAGGGAATGTGACACGGTCAAAGATGCTGTCTTTCCAAAGAGATGCTAGGCTCTGTCTGCTGCTCAGGTGGATGGCAAAGATTCCATGGGGCTATTTTGACAACCAGGGAAGTTCTGGCCAACAGGAAGTCATTCATCTCCTTGCTGCTTTTGGCATCTCGCAGAGTGAAAATTGGCTACTGTGTTTTCCCAACAGAGACGAATGGTGACTCCAATTCAAAATCAGTTTACTGGCTGCAACAAGTACCGCATAAATAAATGCAAGATTCACTTGTTTCGCCAGCAACCATGTGCAATTGTCTGACTGGACCATTCTTAACCCACCCTATTTTAATTATCTTGCTTTTTGATTTTCATGAGTTCAGAAACAAAGTCGAGAGTTAAAGAAACTTAGAGAGTTAAAAAAAGGGAGGGGACAGGGGCGGGGGTGGGAGGGGCGCTGGCGACTGGGGTGGGAGGGGCGCTGGTGGCGGGGGTGGGAGGGGCACTGGTGGTGGGAGGGGCGCTGGGAGTGGGAGGGGCCCTGGGGTGGGAGGGGTGCTGGGGGCGGGGGTGGAGGGGTGCTGGGGGCGGGGGTGGTAGGGGCGCTGGTGGCGGGGCACTGGGGGTGGGAGGGGCACTGGGGGTGGGAGGGGTGCTGGGAGGGGCGCTGGGGGTGGGAGGTGTGCTGGGGGTGGGAGGGGCCCTGGGGCCAGGGGTGGGAGGGGTGCTGGGGGCGGGAGGGGCGCTGGGGGCGGGCTGGTAGGGGCGCGGGGGGCGGGGGTGTGAGGGGCGCTGGGGGCGGGGGTGGGAGGGGCGCTGGGGGCGGGGGTGGGGAGGGGCGCTGGGGGCGGGGGTGGGAGGGGCGCTGGGGGCGGGGGTGGGAGGGGCGCTGGGGGCGGGGGTGGGAGGGGCGCTGGGGCGGGGGTGGGAGGGGCGCTGGGGGCGGGGGTGGGAGGGGCGCTGGGGGCGGGGGTGGGAGGGGCGCTGGGGGCGGGGTGGGAGGGGCGGGGGGCGGGGGTGGGAGGGGCGCTGGGGGCGGGGGTGGGAGGGGCGCTGGGGGCGGGAGGAGTGCTGGGGGCGGGGGGGGAGGGGTGCTGGGGGCGGGGGGGGAGGGGTGCTGGGGGTGGGGTGATGGGACGGGGGGGAGGGGTGCTGGGACGGG